>NC_086233.1:8880000-8987500 GCF_036321145.2 Pelmatolapia mariae
GTGGTGAAGATGGCCTCGGCCAGAAGCAAAGGCACTCGTGTGGTGAAGATGGCCTAGGACAGAGCCACAGGCCATTGTCTGCAATGAATGGTCTACAATGTCGATGTTGGGTTTTTACTCTTTGTATACGGCGAAGATGGCCTTCCAAAAGGCCCTGGTGCGGTGTAGTTGGCCTCAAACAGCAGCACAGGCCCTGGTGTGGTGTAGATGGCCTCAGCAATAATCACAGGCTCTGGTGTGGTGAAAATGGCCACAGCCAGAGCCACAGGCCCTGGTGTGGTGTAGTTGCCCTCAACCAGCAGCACAGGCCCTGGTGTGGTGTAGTTGGCCTCAGCCATAATCACAGGCCCTGGTGTGGTGTAGTTGGCGTCAGCCAGCAGCACAGGGCCTGGTGTGGTGTAGTTGGCCTCAACCAGCAGCACAGGCCCTGGTGTGGTGTAGTTGGCCTCAGCCATAATCACAGGCCCTGGTGTGGTGAAGATGGCCACAGCCAGATCCACAGGCCCTAGTCTGGTGTAGTTGGCCTCAACCAGCAGCACAGGCCCTGTTGTGGTGTATTTGGCCTCAGCAATAATCACAGGCCCTGGTGTGGTGTAGTCGTCTCGGCCAGAAGCAAAGGCACTCCTGTGGTGTAGATGGCCTAGGACAGAGCCACAGGCCATTGTCTGCAATGAATGGTCTACAATGTCGATGTTGGGTTTTTACTCTTTGTATACGGCGAAGATGGCCTTCCAAAAGGCCCTGGTGCGGTGTAGTTGGCCTCAACCAGCAGCACAGGCCCTGGTGTGGTGAAGTTGGCCTCAGCCATAATCACAGGCCCTGGTGTGGTGAAGATGGCCTCGGCCAGAAGCAAAGGCACTCCTGTGGTGTAGATGGACTAGGACAGAGCCACAGGCAATTCTCTGCAATGAAGGGTCTACAATGTCGATGATGGGTTTTTACTCTTTGTATACGGCGAAGATGACCTTCCAAAAGGCCCTAGTGTTGTGTAGTTGGCCTCAAGCAGTGCCACAGGCCCTGGTGTGGTGCAGATGGCCTTAGGAAAAAGCACAGGCCATCGTGTGGTGTTTTTGGCCTCAGTCATAATCACAGGCCCTGGTGTGGTGAAGATGGCCTCAGCCATAATCACAGGCTCTGGTTATGGTGAAGGTGGCCACAGCCAGAGCCACAGGCCCTGGTGTGGTGTAGTTGGCCTCAAACAGCACCACAAGCCCTGGTGTGGTGTAGTTGACCTCAGACATAATCATAGGCCCTGGTGTAGTGAAGATGGCCTCAACAAGCAGCACAGGCCCTGGTGTGGTGTAGTTGGCCTCAACCAGCAGCACAAGCCCTGGTGTGGTGAAGTTGGCCTCAGCCATAATCATAGGCCCTGGTGTGGTGAAGATGGCCTCGGCCAGAAGCAAAGGCACTCCTGTGGTGTAGATGGCCTAGGACAGAGCCACAGGCCATTGTCTGCAATGAATGGTCTACAATGTCGATGTTGGGTTTTTACTCTTTGTATATGGCGAAGATGGCCTTCCAAAAGGCCCTGGTGCGGTGTAGTTGGCCTCAACCAGCAGCACAGGCCCTGGTGTGGTGAAGTTGGCCTCAGCCATAATCACAGGCCCTGGTGTGGTGAAGATGGCCTCGGCCAGAAACAAAGGCACTCGTGTGGTGTAGTTGGCCTCAACCAGCAGCACAGGCCCTGTTGTGGTTTAGGTTGCCTCAGCAAGAAGCACAGGACCTAATGTGGAGTAGTGGGCTCAGCCAGAAGCACTGGCCTTGGTGTGGTGAAGGTGGCTTCAGCCAGAAGCACAGGCCATGGTGTGGTGTAGGTGGTCTCAGTAAGAAGCACAGACCCTGGTGTGGTGTAGTCGCCTCGGCCAGAAGCAGAGCACTGTTGTGGTGCAGATGGCCTCAGCCAGTGCCACAGGCCCTAGTGTGGTGTAGTTGGCCTCACCCAGCAGCACAGGCCCTGTTGTGGTGTATTTGGCATCAGTCATAATCACAGGCCCTGGTGTGGTGAAGATGGCCACAGCCAGAGCCACAGGCCCTGGTGTGGTGTAGTTGGCCTCAACCAGCAGCACAGGCCCTGGTGTGGTGAAGTTTGACTCAGCCATAATCACAGGCCCTGGTGTGGTGAACATGGCCTCGGCCAGAAGCAAAGGCACTGGTGTGGTGAAGATGGCCTCAACCAGCAGCACAGGCCCTGGTGTGGTGTAGTTGGCCTCAACCAGCAGCACAGGCCCTGGTGTGGTGTAGTTGGCCTCAACCAGCAGCACAGGCCCTGGTGTGGTGAAGTTGGCCTCAGACATAATCACAGGCCCTGGTGTGGTGAAGATGGCCTTGGCCAGAAGCAAAGGCACTCCTGTGGTGTAGATGGCCTAGGACAGAGCCACAGGCCATTGTCTGCAATGAATGGTCTACAATGTCGATGTTGGGTTTTTACTCTTTGTGTACGGCGAAGATGGCCTTCCAAAAGGCCCTGGTGCGGTGTAGTTTGCCTCAACCAGCAGCACAGGCTCTGGTGTGGTGTAGTTGGCCTCAGCTAGCAGCACAGGACCTGGTGTGGTGTAGTCGTCTCGGCCAGAAGCAGAGCACTGGTGTGGTGAAGATGGCCACAGCCAGAGCCACAGGCCCTGGTGTGGTGTAGTTGGCCTCAACCAGCAGCACAGGCCCTGGTGTGGTGAAGTTGGCCTCAGCCATAATCACAGGCCCTGGTGTGGTGTAGTTGGCCTCAACCAGCAGCACAGGCCCTGGTGTGGTGTAGTTGGCCTCAACCAGCAGCACAGGCCCTGGTGTGGTGTAGTTGGCCTCAGCCATAATCACAGGCCCTGGTGTGGTGTAGTTGGCCTCAGCCAGCAGCACAGGGCCTGGTGTGGTGTAGTCGTCTCGGCCAGAAGCAGAGCACTGGTGTGGTGAAGATGGCCTCAACCAGCAGCACAGGCCCTGGTGTGGTGTAGTTGGCCTCAGCCATAATCACAGGCCCTGGTGTGGTGTAGTTGGCCTCAGCCAGCAGCACAGGGTCTGGTGTGGTGTAGTTGGCCTCAACCAGCAGCACAGGCCCTGGTGTGGTGTAGTTGACCTCAGCCATAATCACAGGCCCTGGTGTGGTGAAGATGTCCACATCCAGATCCACAGGCCCTAGTCTGGTGTAGTTGGCCTCAACCAGCAGCACAGGCCCTGTTGTGGTGTATTTGGCCTCAGCCATTATCACAGGCACTGGTGTGGTGAAGATGGCCTCGGCCAGAAGCAAAGGCACTCGTGTGGTGAAGATGGCGTCAACCAGCAGCACAGGCCTGGTGTGGTGTAGTTGGCCTCAACCAGCAGCACAGGCCCTGGTGTGGTGTAGTTGGCCTCAGCCATAATCACAGGCCCTGGTGTGGTGTAGTTGGCCTCAGCAATAATCACAGGCCCTGGTGTGGTGTAGTCGTCTCGGCCAGAAGCAGAGCACTGGTGTGCTGAAGATGGCCTTGGCCAGAAGCAAAGGCACTCCTGTGGTGTAGATGGCCTAGGACAGAGCCACAGGCCATTGTCTGCAATGAATGGTCTACAATGTCGATGTTGGGTTTTTACTCTTTGTATACGGCGAAGATGGCCTTCCCAAAGGCCCTGGTGCGGTGTAGTTGGCCTCAAACAGCAGCACAGGCCCTGTTGTGGTTTAGGTTGCTTCAGCAAGAAGCACAGGACCTGGTGTGGAGTAGTGGGCTCAGCCAGAAGCACTGGCCTTGGTGTGGTGAAGGTGGCTTCAGCCAGCAGCACAGGCCATGGTGTGGTGTAGGTGGTCTCAGCAAGAAGCACAGGCCCTGGTGTGGTGTAGTCGTCTCGGCCAGAAGCAAAGGCACTCCTGTGGTGTAGATGGCCTAGGACAGAGCCACAGGCCATTGTCTGCAATGAATGGTCTACAATGTCGATGTTGGGTTTTTACTCTTTGTATACGGCGAAGATGGCCTTCCAAAAGGCCCTGGTGCGGTGTAGTTGGCCTCAACCAGCAGCACAGGCCCTGGTGTGGTGAAGTTGGCCTCAGCCATAATCACAGGCCCTGGTGTGGTGAAGATGGCCTCGGCCAGAAACAAAGCCACTCGTGTGGTGTAGTTGGCCTCACCCAGCAGCACAGGCCCAGTTGTGGTGTATTTGGCATCAGCCATAATCACAGGCCCTGGTGTGGTGAAGATGGCCACAGTCAGAGCCACAGGCCCTGGTGTGGTGTAGTTGGCCTCAACCAGCAGCACAGGCCCTGGTGTGGTGAAGTTGGCCTCAGACACAATCACAGGCCCTGGTGTGGTGAAGATGGCCTTGGCCAGAAGCAAAGCCACTCCTGTGGTGTAGATGGCCTAGGACAGAGCCACAGGCCATTGTCTGCAATAAATGGTCTACAATGTCGATGTTGGGTTTTTACTCTTTGTGTACGGCGAAGATGGCCTTCCAAAAGGCCCTGGTGCGGTGTAGTTGGCCTCAACCAGCAGCACAGGCCCTGGTGTGGTGTAGTTGGCCTCAGCCATAATCACAGGCCCTGGTGTGGTGAAGATGGCCACAGCCAGATCCACAGGCCCTAGTCTGGTGTAGTTGGCCTCAACCAGCAGCACAGGCCCTGTTGTGGTGTATTTGGCCTCAGCAATAATCACAGGCCCTGGTGTGGTGTAGTCGTCTCGGCCAGAAGCAAAGGCACTCCTGTGGTGTAGATGGCCTAGGACAGAGCCACAGGCCATTGTCTGCAATGAATGGTCTACAATGTCGATGTTGGGTTTTTACTCTTTGTATACGGCGAAGATGGCCTTCCAAAAGGCCCTGGTGCGGTGTAGTTGGCCTCAACCAGCAGCACAGGCCCTGGTGTGGTGTAGTTGGCCTAAACCAGCAGCTCAGGCCCTGGTGTGGTGTAGTTGGCCTCAGCAATAATCACCGGCCCTGGTGTGGTGTAGTTGGCCTCAACTAGCAGCACAGGCCTGGTGTGGTGTAGTTGGCCTCAACCAGCAGCACAGGCCCTGGTGTGGTGTAGTTGGCCTCAGCCATAATCACAGGCCCTGGTGTGGTGTAGTTGGTCTCAGCCAGCAGCACAGGGCCTGGTGTGGTGTAGTCGTCTCGGCCAGAAGCAGAGCACTGGTGTGGTGAAGATGGCCACAGCCAGAGCCACAGGCCCTGGTGTGGTTTAGTTGGCCTCAACCAGCAGCACAGGCCCTGGTGTGGTGAAGTTGGCCTCAGCCATAATAACAGGCCCTGGTGTGGTGAAGATGGCCTCGGCCAGAAGCAAAGGCACTCGTGTGGTGAAGATGGCCTCAACCAGCAGCACAGGCCTGGTGTGGTGTAGTTGGCCTCAGCCATAATTACAGGCCCTGGTGTGGTGTAGTTGGCCTCAGCCACCAGCACAGGGCCTGGTGTGGTGTAGTCGTCTCGGCCAGAAGCAGAGCACTGGTGTGGTGAAGATGGCCACAGCCAGAGCCACAGGCCCTGGTGTGGTGTAGTTGGCCTCAACCAGCAGCACAGGCCCTGGTGTGGTGAAGTTGGCCTCAGCCATAATCACAGGCCCTGGTGTGGTGTAGTTGGCCTCAACCAGCAGCACAGGCCCTGGTGTGGTGTATTTGGCCTCAACCAGCAGCTCAGGCCCTGGTGTGGTGTAGTTGGCCTCAGCAATAATCACCGGCCCTGGTGTGGTGTAGTTGGCCTCAACCAGCAGCACAGGCCTGGTGTGGTGTAGTTGGCCTCAACCAGCAGCACAGGCCTGGTGTGGTGTAGTTGGCCTCAACCAGCAGCACAGGGCCTGGTGTGGTGTAGTTGGCCTCAGCCATAATCACAGGCCCTGGTGTGGTGTAGTTGGCCTCAGCCAGTAGCACAGGGCCTGGTGTGGTGTAGTCGTCTCGGCCAGAAGCAGAGCACTGGTGTGGTGAAGATGGCCACAGCCAGAGCCACAGGCCCTGGTGTGGTGTAGTCGGCCTCAACCAGCACCAAAGGCTCTGTGTGGTTTAGGTTGCCTCAGCAAGAAGCACAGGACCTGGTGTGTAGTAGTGGGCTCAGCCAGAAGCACTGGCCTTGGTGTGGTGAAGGTGGCTTCAGCCAGAAGCACAGGCCATGGTGTGGTGTAGGTGGTCTCAGTAAGAAGCACAGACCCTGGTGTGGTGTAGTCGCCTCGGCCAGAAGCAGAGCACTGTTCTGGTGCAGATGGCCTCAGCCAGTGCCACAGGCCCTAGTGTGGTGTAGTTGGCCTCACCCAGCAGCACAGGCCCTGGTGTTGTGGTGTATTTGGCATCAGCCATAATCACAGGCCCTGGTGTGGTGAAGATGGCCACAGCCAGAGCCACAGGCCCTGGTGTGGTGTAGTTGGCCTCAACCAGCAGCACAGGCCCTGGTGTGGTGAAGTTGGCCTCAGCCATAATCACAGGCCCTGGTGTGGTGAAGATGGCCTCGGCCAGAAGCAAAGGCACTGGTGTGGTGAACATGGCCTCAACAAGGAGCACAGGCCCTGGTGTGGTGTAGTTGGCCTCAACCAGCAGCACAGGCCCTGGTGTGGTGTAGTTGGCCTCAACCAGCAGCACAGGCCCTGGTGTGGTGAAGTTGGACTCAGCCATAATCACAGGCCCTGGTGTGGTGAAGATGGCCTTGGCCAGAAGCAAAGGCACTCCTGTGGTGTAGATGGGCTAGGACAGAGCCACAGGCCATTGTCTGCAATGAATGGTCTACAATGTCGATGTTGGGTTTTTACTCTTTGTATACGGCGAAGATGGCCTTCCAAAAGGCCCTGGTGCGGTGTAGTTGGCCTCAACCAGCAGCACAGGCCCTGGTTTGGTGAAATTGGCCTCAGCCATAATCACAGGCCCTGGTGTGGAGAAGATGGCCTCGGCCAGAAGCAAAGGCACTCGTGTGGTGTAGTTGGCCTCAACCAGCAGCACAGGCCCTGGTGTGGTGAAGTTGGCCTCAGCCATATTCACAGGCCGTGGTGTGGTGTAGTTGGCCTCAACCAGCAGCTCAGGCCCTGGTGTCGTGTAGTTGGCCTCAACCAGCAGCTCAGGCCCTGGTGTGGTGTAGTTGGCCTCAGCAATAATCACCGGCCCTGGTGTGGTGTAGTTGGCCTCAACCAGCAGCACAGGCCTGGTGTGGTGTAGTTGGCCTCAACCAGCAGCACAGGCCTGGTGTGGTGTAGTTGGCCTCAACCAGCAGCACAGGCCTGGTGTGGTGTAGTTGGCCTCAACCAGCAGCACAGGCCTGGTGTGGTGTAGTTGGCCTCAGCCATAATAACAGGCCCTGGTGTGGTGAAGATGGCCTCGGCCAGAAGCAAAGGCACTCGTGTGGTGAAGATGGCCTCAACCAGCAGCACAGGCCTGGTGTGGTGTAGTTGGCCTCAGCCATAATTACAGGCCCTGGTGTGGTGTAGTTGGCCTCAGCCACCAGCACAGGGCCTGGTGTGGTGTAGTCGTCTCGGCCAGAAGCAGAGCACTGGTGTGGTGAAGATGGCCACAGCCAGAGCCACAGGCCATGGTGTGGTGTAGTTGGCCTCAACCAGCAGCACAGGCCCTGGTGTGGTGAAGTTTTCCTCAGCCATAATCACAGGCCCTGGTGTGGTGTAGTTGGCCTCAACCAGCAGCACAGGCCCTGGTGTGGTGTATTTGGCCTCAACCAGCAGCTCAGGCCCTGGTGTGGTGTAGTTGGCCTCAGCAATAATCACCGGCCCTGGTGTGGTGTAGTTGGCCTCAGCAATAATCACCGGCCCTGGTGTGGTGTAGTTGGCCTCAACCAGCAGCACAGGCCTGGTGTGGTGTAGTTGGCCTCAACCAGCAGCACAGGCCTGGTGTGGTGTAGTTGGCCTCAACCAGCAGCACAGGGCCTGGTGTGGTGTAGTTGGCCTCAGCCATAATCACAGGCCCTGGTGTGGTGTAGTTGGCCTCAGCCAGTAGCACAGGGCCTGGTGTGGTGTAGTCGTCTCGGCCAGAAGCAGAGCACTGGTGTGGTGAAGATGGCCACAGCCAGAGCCACAGGCCCTGGTGTGGTGTAGTCGGCCTCAACCAGCACCACAGGCTCTGTTGTGGTTTAGGTTGCCTCAGCAAGAAGCACAGGACCTGGTGTGTAGTAGTGGGCTCAGCCAGAAGCACTGGCCTTGGTGTGGTGAAGGTGGCTTCAGCCAGAAGCACAGGCCATGGTGTGGTGTAGGTGGTCTCAGTAAGAAGCACAGACCCTGGTGTGGTGTAGTCGCCTCGGCCAGAAGCAGAGCACTGTTCTGGTGCAGATGGCCTCAGCCAGTGCCACAGGCCCTAGTGTGGTGTAGTTGGCCTCACCCAGCAGCACAGGCCCTGGTGTTGTGGTGTATTTGGCATCAGCCATAATCACAGGCCCTGGTGTGGTGAAGATGGCCACAGCCAGAGCCACAGGCCCTGGTGTGGTGTAGTTGGCCTCAACCAGCAGCACAGGCCCTGGTGTTGTGAAGTTGGCCTCAGCCATAATCACAGGCCCTGGTGTGGTGAAGATGGCCTCGGCCAGAAGCAAAGGCACTGGTGTGGTGAACATGGCCTCAACAAGGAGCACAGGCCCTGGTGTGGTGTAGTTGGCCTCAACCAGCAGCACAGGCCCTGGTGTGGTGTAGTTGGCCTCAACCAGCAGCACAGGCCCTGGTGTGGTGAAGTTGGACTCAGCCATAATCACAGGCCCTGGTGTGGTGAAGATGGCCTTGGCCAGAAGCAAAGGCACTCCTGTGGTGTAGATGGCCTAGGACAGAGCCACAGGCCATTGTCTGCAATGAATGGTCTACAATGTCGATGTTGGGTTTTTACTCTTTGTATACGGCGAAGATGGCCTTCCAAAAGGCCCTGGTGCGGTGTAGTTGGCCTCAACCAGCAGCACAGGCCCTGGTTTGGTGAAATTGGCCTCAGCCATAATCACAGGCCCTGGTGTGGAGAAGATGGCCTCGGCCAGAAGCAAAGGCACTCGTGTGGTGTAGTTGGCCTCAACCAGCAGCATAGGCCCTGGTGTGGTGTAGTTGGCCTCAGCCATATTCACAGGCCGTGGTGTGGTGTAGTTGGCCTCAACCAGCAGCTCAGGCCCTGGTGTCGTGTAGTTGGCCTCAACCAGCAGCTCAGGCCCTGGTGTGGTGTAGTTGGCCTCAGCAATAATCACCGGCCCTGGTGTGGTGTAGTTGGCCTCAACCAGCAGCACAGGCACTGGTGTGGTGTAGTTGGCCTCAACCAGCAGCACAGGCCTGGTGTGGTGTAGTTGGCCTCAACCAGCAGCACAGGCCTGGTGTGGTGTAGTTGGCCTCAACCAGCAGCACAGGCCCTGGTGTGGTGTAGTTGGCCTCAGCCATAATCACAGGCCCTGGTGTGGTGTAGTTGGCCTCAGCCAGCAGCACAGGGCCTGGTGTGGTGTAGTCGTCTCGGCCAGAAGCAGAGCACTGGTGTGGTGAAGATGGCCACAGCCAGAGCCACAGGCCCTGGTGTGGTGTAGTTGGCCTCAACCAGCAGCACAGGCCCTGGTGTGGTGAAGTTGGCCTCAACCAGCAGCACAGGCCCTGGTGTGGTGAAGTTGGCCTCAGCCATAATAACAGGCCCTGGTGTGGTGAAGATGGCCTCGGCCAGAAGCAAAGGCACTCGTGTGGTGAAGATGGCCTCAACCAGCAGCACAGGCCTGGTGTGGTGTAGTTGGCCTCAGCCATAATTACAGGCCCTGGTGTGGTGTAGTTGGCCTCAGCCACCAGCACAGGGCCTGGTGTGGTGTAGTCGTCTCGGCCAGAAGCAGAGCACTGGTGTGGTGAAGATGGCCACAGCCAGAGCCACAGGCCCTGGTGTGGTGTAGTTGGCCTCAACCAGCAGCACAGGCCCTGGTGTGGTGAAGTTTTCCTCAGCCATAATCACAGGCCCTGGTGTGGTGTAGTTGGCCTCAACCAGCAGCACAGGCCCTGGTGTGGTGTATTTGGCCTCAACCAGCAGCTCAGGCCCTGGTGTGGTGTAGTTGGCCTCAGCAATAATCACCGGCCCTGGTGTGGTGTAGTTGGCCTCAGCAATAATCACCGGCCCTGGTGTGGTGTAGTTGGCCTCAACCAGCAGCACAGGCCTGGTGTGGTGTAGTTGGCCTCAACCAGCAGCACAGGCCTGGTGTGGTGTAGTTGGCCTCAACCAGCAGCACAGGGCCTGGTGTGGTGTAGTTGGCCTCAGCCATAATCACAGGCCCTGGTGTGGTGTAGTTGGCCTCAGCCAGTAGCACAGGGCCTGGTGTGGTGTAGTCGTCTCGGCCAGAAGCAGAGCACTGGTGTGGTGAAGATGGCCACAGCCAGAGCCACAGGCCCTGGTGTGGTGTAGTCGGCCTCAACCAGCACCACAGGCTCTGTTGTGGTTTAGGTTGCCTCAGCAAGAAGCACAGGACCTGGTGTGTAGTAGTGGGCTCAGCCAGAAGCACTGGCCTTGGTGTGGTGAAGGTGGCTTCAGCCAGAAGCACAGGCCATGGTGTGGTGTAGGTGGTCTCAGTAAGAAGCACAGACCCTGGTGTGGTGTAGTCGCCTCGGCCAGAAGCAGAGCACTGTTCTGGTGTAGATGGCCTCAGCCAGTGCCACAGGCCCTAGTGTGGTGTAGTTGGCCTCACCCAGCAGCACAGGCCCTGGTGTTGTGGTGTATTTGGCATCAGCCATAATCACAGGCCCTGGTGTGGTGAAGATGGCCACAGCCAGAGCCACAGGCCCTGGTGTGGTGTAGTTGGCCTCAACCAGCAGCACAGGCCCTGGTGTGGTGAAGTTGGCCTCAGCCATAATCACAGGCCCTGGTGTGGTGAAGATGGCCTCGGCCAGAAGCAAAGGCACTGGTGTGGTGAACATGGCCTCAACAAGGAGCACAGGCCCTGGTGTGGTGTAGTTGGCCTCAACCAGCAGCACAGGCCCTGGTGTGGTGTAGTTGGCCTCAACCAGCAGCACAGGCCCTGGTGTGGTGAAGTTGGACTCAGCCATAATCACAGGCCCTGGTGTGGTGAAGATGGCCTTGGCCAGAAGCAAAGGCACTCCTGTGGTGTAGATGGCCTAGGACAGAGCCACAGGCCATTGTCTGCAATGAATGGTCTACAATGTCGATGTTGGGTTTTTACTCTTTGTATACGGCGAAGATGGCCTTCCAAAAGGCCCTGGTGCGGTGTAGTTGGCCTCAACCAGCAGCACAGGCCCTGGTTTGGTGAAATTGGCCTCAGCCATAATCACAGGCCCTGGTGTGGAGAAGATGGCCTCGGCCAGAAGCAAAGGCACTCGTGTGGTGTAGTTGGCCTCAACCAGCAGCACAGGCCCTGGTGTGGTGAAGTTGGCCTCAGCCATATTCACAGGCCGTGGTGTGGTGTAGTTGGCCTCAACCAGCAGCTCAGGCCCTGGTGTCGTGTAGTTGGCCTCAACCAGCAGCTCAGGCCCTGGTGTCGTGTAGTTGGCCTCAGCAATAATCACCGGCCCTGGTGTGGTGTAGTTGGCCTCAACCAGCAGCACAGGCCTGGTGTGGTGTAGTTGGCCTCAACCAGCAGCACAGGCCTGGTGTGGTGTAGTTGGCCTCAACCAGCAGCACAGGCCTGGTGTGGTGTAGTTGGCCTCAACCAGCAGCACAGGCCCTGGTGCGGTGTAGTTGGCCTCAACCAGCAGCACAGGCCCTGGTGTGGTGTAGTTGGCCTCAGCCATAATCACAGGCCCTGGTGTGGTGAAGATGGCCTCAACCAGCAGCACAGGCCTTGGTGTGGTGAAGGTGGCTTCAGCCAGCAGCACAGGCCATGGTGTGGTGTAGGTGGTCTCAGCAAGAAGCACAGACCCTGGTGTGGTGTTGTCGCTTCGGCCAGAAGCAAAGCACTGTTGTGGTGCAGATGGCCTCAGCCAGTGCCACAGGCCCTAGTGTGGTGTAGTTGGCCTCAACCAGCAGCACAGGCCCTGTTGTGGTGTATTTGGCCTCAGCCATAATCACAGGCCCTGGTGTGGTGAAGATGGCCTTGGCCAGAAGCAAAGGCACTCCTGTGGTGTAGATGGCCTAGGACAGAGCCACAGTCCATTGTCTGCAATGAAGGGTCTACAATGTCGATGTTGGGTTTTTACTCTTTGTATACGGCGAAGATGGCCTTCCAAAAGGCCCTGGTGCGGTGTAGTTGGCCTCAAACAGCAGCACAGGCCCTGTTGTGGTTTAGGTTGCCTCAGCAAGAAGCACAGGACGTGGTGTGGAGTAGTGGGCTCAGCCAGAAGCACTGGCCTTGGTGTGGTGAAGGTGGCTTCAGCCAGCAGCACAGGCCCTGGTGTGGTGTAGTTGGCCTCAACCAGCAGCACAGGCCCTGGTGTGGTGTAGTTGGCCTCAGCCATAATCACAGGCCCTGGTGTGGTGTAGTTGGCCTCAGCCAGCAGCACAGGGCCTGGTGTGGTGTAGTCGTCTCGGCCAGAAGCAGAGCACTGGTGTGGTGAAGATGGCCTCAACCAGCAGCACAGGCCCTGGTGTGGTGTAGTTGGCCTCAGCCATAATCACAGGCCCTGGTGTGGTGTAGTTGGCCTCAGCCAGCAGCACAGGGTCTGGTGTGGTGTAGTTGGCCTCAACCAGCAGCACAGGCCCTGGTGTGGTGTAGTTGACCTCAGCCATAATCACAGGCCCTGGTGTGGTGAAGATGTCCACATCCAGATCCACAGGCCCTAGTCTGGTGTAGTTGGCCTCAACCAGCAGCACAGGCCCTGTTGTGGTGTATTTGGCCTCAGCCATTATCACAGGCACTGGTGTGGTGAAGATGGCCTCGGCCAGAAGCAAAGGCACTCGTGTGGTGAAGATGGCGTCAACCAGCAGCACAGGCCTGGTGTGGTGTAGTTGGCCTCAACCAGCAGCACAGGCCCTGGTGTGGTGTAGTTGGCCTCAGCCATAATCACAGGCCCTGGTGTGGTGTAGTTGGCCTCAGCAATAATCACAGGCCCTGGTGTGGTGTAGTCGTCTCGGCCAGAAGCAGAGCACTGGTGTGCTGAAGATGGCCTTGGCCAGAAGCAAAGGCACTCCTGTGGTGTAGATGGCCTAGGACAGAGCCACAGGCCATTGTCTGCAATGAATGGTCTACAATGTCGATGTTGGGTTTTTACTCTTTGTATACGGCGAAGATGGCCTTCCCAAAGGCCCTGGTGCGGTGTAGTTGGCCTCAAACAGCAGCACAGGCCCTGTTGTGGTTTAGGTTGCTTCAGCAAGAAGCACAGGACCTGGTGTGGAGTAGTGGGCTCAGCCAGAAGCACTGGCCTTGGTGTGGTGAAGGTGGCTTCAGCCAGCAGCACAGGCCATGGTGTGGTGTAGGTGGTCTCAGCAAGAAGCACAGGCCCTGGTGTGGTGTAGTCGTCTCGGCCAGAAGCAAAGGCACTCCTGTGGTGTAGATGGCCTAGGACAGAGCCACAGGCCATTGTCTGCAATGAATGGTCTACAATGTCGATGTTGGGTTTTTACTCTTTGTATACGGCGAAGATGGCCTTCCAAAAGGCCCTGGTGCGGTGTAGTTGGCCTCAACCAGCAGCACAGGCCCTGGTGTGGTGAAGTTGGCCTCAGCCATAATCACAGGCCCTGGTGTGGTGAAGATGGCCTCGGCCAGAAACAAAGCCACTCGTGTGGTGTAGTTGGCCTCACCCAGCAGCACAGGCCCAGTTGTGGTGTATTTGGCATCAGCCATAATCACAGGCCCTGGTGTGGTGAAGATGGCCACAGTCAGAGCCACAGGCCCTGGTGTGGTGTAGTTGGCCTCAACCAGCAGCACAGGCCCTGGTGTGGTGAAGTTGGCCTCAGACACAATCACAGGCCCTGGTGTGGTGAAGATGGCCTTGGCCAGAAGCAAAGCCACTCCTGTGGTGTAGATGGCCTAGGACAGAGCCACAGGCCATTGTCTGCAATAAATGGTCTACAATGTCGATGTTGGGTTTTTACTCTTTGTGTACGGCGAAGATGGCCTTCCAAAAGGCCCTGGTGCGGTGTAGTTGGCCTCAGCCATAATCACAGGCCCTGGTGTGGTGAAGATGGCCACAGCCAGATCCACAGGCCCTAGTCTGGTGTAGTTGGCCTCAACCAGCAGCACAGGCCCTGTTGTGGTGTATTTGGCCTCAGCAATAATCACAGGCCCTGGTGTGGTGTAGTCGTCTCGGCCAGAAGCAAAGGCACTCCTGTGGTGTAGATGGCCTAGGACAGAGCCACAGGCCATTGTCTGCAATGAATGGTCTACAATGTCGATGTTGGGTTTTTACTCTTTGTATACGGCGAAGATGGCCTTCCAAAAGGCCCTGGTGCGGTGTAGTTGGCCTCAACCAGCAGCACAGGCCCTGGTGTGGTGTAGTTGGCCTAAACCAGCAGCTCAGGCCCTGGTGTGGTGTAGTTGGCCTCAGCAATAATCACCGGCCCTGGTGTGGTGTAGTTGGCCTCAACTAGCAGCACAGGCCTGGTGTGGTGTAGTTGGCCTCAACCAGCAGCACAGGCCCTGGTGTGGTGTAGTTGGCCTCAGCCATAATCACAGGCCCTGGTGTGGTGTAGTTGGTCTCAGCCAGCAGCACAGGGCCTGGTGTGGTGTAGTCGTCTCGGCCAGAAGCAGAGCACTGGTGTGGTGAAGATGGCCACAGCCAGAGCCACAGGCCCTGGTGTGGTTTAGTTGGCCTCAACCAGCAGCACAGGCCCTGGTGTGGTGAAGTTGGCCTCAGCCATAATAACAGGCCCTGGTGTGGTGAAGATGGCCTCGGCCAGAAGCAAAGGCACTCGTGTGGTGAAGATGGCCTCAACCAGCAGCACAGGCCTGGTGTGGTGTAGTTGGCCTCAGCCATAATTACAGGCCCTGGTGTGGTGTAGTTGGCCTCAGCCAGCAGCACAGGGCCTGGTGTGGTGTAGTCGTCTCGGCCAGAAGCAGAGCACTGGTGTGGTGAAGATGGCCACAGCCAGAGCCACAGGCCCTGGTGTGGTGTAGTTGGCCTCAACCAGCAGCACAGGCCCTGGTGTGGTGAAGTTGGCCTCAGCCATAATCACAGGCCCTGGTGTGGTGTAGTTGGCCTCAACCAGCAGCACAGGCCCTGGTGTGGTGTATTTGGCCTCAACCAGCAGCTCAGGCCCTGGTGTGGTGTAGTTGGCCTCAGCAATAATCACCGGCCCTGGTGTGGTGTAGTTGGCCTCAACCAGCAGCACAGGCCTGGTGTGGTGTAGTTGGCCTCAACCAGCAGCACAGGCCTGGTGTGGTGTAGTTGGCCTCAACCAGCAGCACAGGGCCTGGTGTGGTGTAGTTGGCCTCAGCCATAATCACAGGCCCTGGTGTGGTGTAGTTGGCCTCAGCCAGTAGCACAGGGCCTGGTGTGGTGTAGTCGTCTCGGCCAGAAGCAGAGCACTGGTGTGGTGAAGATGGCCACAGCCAGAGCCACAGGCCCTGGTGTGGTGTAGTCGGCCTCAACCAGCACCAAAGGCTCTGTGTGGTTTAGGTTGCCTCAGCAAGAAGCACAGGACCTGGTGTGTAGTAGTGGGCTCAGCCAGAAGCACTGGCCTTGGTGTGGTGAAGGTGGCTTCAGCCAGAAGCACAGGCCATGGTGTGGTGTAGGTGGTCTCAGTAAGAAGCACAGACCCTGGTGTGGTGTAGTCGCCTCGGCCAGAAGCAGAGCACTGTTCTGGTGCAGATGGCCTCAGCCAGTGCCACAGGCCCTAGTGTGGTGTAGTTGGCCTCACCCAGCAGCACAGGCCCTGGTGTTGTGGTGTATTTGGCATCAGCCATAATCACAGGCCCTGGTGTGGTGAAGATGGCCACAGCCAGAGCCACAGGCCCTGGTGTGGTGTAGTTGGCCTCAACCAGCAGCACAGGCCCTGGTGTGGTGAAGTTGGCCTCAGCCATAATCACAGGCCCTGGTGTGGTGAAGATGGCCTCGGCCAGAAGCAAAGGCACTGGTGTGGTGAACATGGCCTCAACAAGGAGCACAGGCCCTGGTGTGGTGTAGTTGGCCTCAACCAGCAGCACAGGCCCTGGTGTGGTGTAGTTGGCCTCAACCAGCAGCACAGGCCCTGGTGTGGTGAAGTTGGACTCAGCCATAATCACAGGCCCTGGTGTGGTGAAGATGGCCTTGGCCAGAAGCAAAGGCACTCCTGTGGTGTAGATGGGCTAGGACAGAGCCACAGGCCATTGTCTGCAATGAATGGTCTACAATGTCGATGTTGGGTTTTTACTCTTTGTATACGGCGAAGATGGCCTTCCAAAAGGCCCTGGTGCGGTGTAGTTGGCCTCAACCAGCAGCACAGGCCCTGGTTTGGTGAAATTGGCCTCAGCCATAATCACAGGCCCTGGTGTGGAGAAGATGGCCTCGGCCAGAAGCAAAGGCACTCGTGTGGTGTAGTTGGCCTCAACCAGCAGCACAGGCCCTGGTGTGGTGAAGTTGGCCTCAGCCATATTCACAGGCCGTGGTGTGGTGTAGTTGGCCTCAACCAGCAGCTCAGGCCCTGGTGTCGTGTAGTTGGCCTCAACCAGCAGCTCAGGCCCTGGTGTGGTGTAGTTGGCCTCAGCAATAATCACCGGCCCTGGTGTGGTGTAGTTGGCCTCAACCAGCAGCACAGGCCTGGTGTGGTGTAGTTGGCCTCAACCAGCAGCACAGGCCTGGTGTGGTGTAGTTGGCCTCAACCAGCAGCACAGGCCTGGTGTGGTGTAGTTGGCCTCAACCAGCAGCACAGGCCTGGTGTGGTGTAGTTGGCCTCAGCCATAATAACAGGCCCTGGTGTGGTGAAGATGGCCTCGGCCAGAAGCAAAGGCACTCGTGTGGTGAAGATGGCCTCAACCAGCAGCACAGGCCTGGTGTGGTGTAGTTGGCCTCAGCCATAATTACAGGCCCTGGTGTGGTGTAGTTGGCCTCAGCCACCAGCACAGGGCCTGGTGTGGTGTAGTCGTCTCGGCCAGAAGCAGAGCACTGGTGTGGTGAAGATGGCCACAGCCAGAGCCACAGGCCATGGTGTGGTGTAGTTGGCCTCAACCAGCAGCACAGGCCCTGGTGTGGTGAAGTTTTCCTCAGCCATAATCACAGGCCCTGGTGTGGTGTAGTTGGCCTCAACCAGCAGCACAGGCCCTGGTGTGGTGTATTTGGCCTCAACCAGCAGCTCAGGCCCTGGTGTGGTGTAGTTGGCCTCAGCAATAATCACCGGCCCTGGTGTGGTGTAGTTGGCCTCAGCAATAATCACCGGCCCTGGTGTGGTGTAGTTGGCCTCAACCAGCAGCACAGGCCTGGTGTGGTGTAGTTGGCCTCAACCAGCAGCACAGGCCTGGTGTGGTGTAGTTGGCCTCAACCAGCAGCACAGGGCCTGGTGTGGTGTAGTTGGCCTCAGCCATAATCACAGGCCCTGGTGTGGTGTAGTTGGCCTCAGCCAGTAGCACAGGGCCTGGTGTGGTGTAGTCGTCTCGGCCAGAAGCAGAGCACTGGTGTGGTGAAGATGGCCACAGCCAGAGCCACAGGCCCTGGTGTGGTGTAGTCGGCCTCAACCAGCACCACAGGCTCTGTTGTGGTTTAGGTTGCCTCAGCAAGAAGCACAGGACCTGGTGTGTAGTAGTGGGCTCAGCCAGAAGCACTGGCCTTGGTGTGGTGAAGGTGGCTTCAGCCAGAAGCACAGGCCATGGTGTGGTGTAGGTGGTCTCAGTAAGAAGCACAGACCCTGGTGTGGTGTAGTCGCCTCGGCCAGAAGCAGAGCACTGTTCTGGTGCAGATGGCCTCAGCCAGTGCCACAGGCCCTAGTGTGGTGTAGTTGGCCTCACCCAGCAGCACAGGCCCTGGTGTTGTGGTGTATTTGGCATCAGCCATAATCACAGGCCCTGGTGTGGTGAAGATGGCCACAGCCAGAGCCACAGGCCCTGGTGTGGTGTAGTTGGCCTCAACCAGCAGCACAGGCCCTGGTGTTGTGAAGTTGGCCTCAGCCATAATCACAGGCCCTGGTGTGGTGAAGATGGCCTCGGCCAGAAGCAAAGGCACTGGTGTGGTGAACATGGCCTCAACAAGGAGCACAGGCCCTGGTGTGGTGTAGTTGGCCTCAACCAGCAGCACAGGCCCTGGTGTGGTGTAGTTGGCCTCAACCAGCAGCACAGGCCCTGGTGTGGTGAAGTTGGACTCAGCCATAATCACAGGCCCTGGTGTGGTGAAGATGGCCTTGGCCAGAAGCAAAGGCACTCCTGTGGTGTAGATGGCCTAGGACAGAGCCACAGGCCATTGTCTGCAATGAATGGTCTACAATGTCGATGTTGGGTTTTTACTCTTTGTATACGGCGAAGATGGCCTTCCAAAAGGCCCTGGTGCGGTGTAGTTGGCCTCAACCAGCAGCACAGGCCCTAGTTTGGTGAAATTGGCCTCAGCCATAATCACAGGCCCTGGTGTGGAGAAGATGGCCTCGGCCAGAAGCAAAGGCACTCGTGTGGTGTAGTTGGCCTCAACCAGCAGCATAGGCCCTGGTGTGGTGTAGTTGGCCTCAGCCATATTCACAGGCCGTGGTGTGGTGTAGTTGGCCTCAACCAGCAGCTCAGGCCCTGGTGTCGTGTAGTTGGCCTCAACCAGCAGCTCAGGCCCTGGTGTGGTGTAGTTGGCCTCAGCAATAATCACCGGCCCTGGTGTGGTGTAGTTGGCCTCAACCAGCAGCACAGGCACTGGTGTGGTGTAGTTGGCCTCAACCAGCAGCACAGGCCTGGTGTGGTGTAGTTGGCCTCAACCAGCAGCACAGGCCTGGTGTGGTGTAGTTGGCCTCAACCAGCAGCACAGGCCCTGGTGTGGTGTAGTTGGCCTCAGCCATAATCACAGGCCCTGGTGTGGTGTAGTTGGCCTCAGCCAGCAGCACAGGGCCTGGTGTGGTGTAGTCGTCTCGGCCAGAAGCAGAGCACTGGTGTGGTGAAGATGGCCACAGCCAGAGCCACAGGCCCTGGTGTGGTGTAGTTGGCCTCAACCAGCAGCACAGGCCCTGGTGTGGTGAAGTTGGCCTCAACCAGCAGCACAGGCCCTGGTGTGGTGAAGTTGGCCTCAGCCATAATAACAGGCCCTGGTGTGGTGAAGATGGCCTCGGCCAGAAGCAAAGGCACTCGTGTGGTGAAGATGGCCTCAACCAGCAGCACAGGCCTGGTGTGGTGTAGTTGGCCTCAGCCATAATTACAGGCCCTGGTGTGGTGTAGTTGGCCTCAGCCACCAGCACAGGGCCTGGTGTGGTGTAGTCGTCTCGGCCAGAAGCAGAGCACTGGTGTGGTGAAGATGGCCACAGCCAGAGCCACAGGCCCTGGTGTGGTGTAGTTGGCCTCAACCAGCAGCACAGGCCCTGGTGTGGTGAAGTTTTCCTCAGCCATAATCACAGGCCCTGGTGTGGTGTAGTTGGCCTCAACCAGCAGCACAGGCCCTGGTGTGGTGTATTTGGCCTCAACCAGCAGCTCAGGCCCTGGTGTGGTGTAGTTGGCCTCAGCAATAATCACCGGCCCTGGTGTGGTGTAGTTGGCCTCAGCAATAATCACCGGCCCTGGTGTGGTGTAGTTGGCCTCAACCAGCAGCACAGGCCTGGTGTGGTGTAGTTGGCCTCAACCAGCAGCACAGGCCTGGTGTGGTGTAGTTGGCCTCAACCAGCAGCACAGGGCCTGGTGTGGTGTAGTTGGCCTCAGCCATAATCACAGGCCCTGGTGTGGTGTAGTTGGCCTCAGCCAGTAGCACAGGGCCTGGTGTGGTGTAGTCGTCTCGGCCAGAAGCAGAGCACTGGTGTGGTGAAGATGGCCACAGCCAGAGCCACAGGCCCTGGTGTGGTGTAGTCGGCCTCAACCAGCACCACAGGCTCTGTTGTGGTTTAGGTTGCCTCAGCAAGAAGCACAGGACCTGGTGTGTAGTAGTGGGCTCAGCCAGAAGCACTGGCCTTGGTGTGGTGAAGGTGGCTTCAGCCAGAAGCACAGGCCATGGTGTGGTGTAGGTGGTCTCAGTAAGAAGCACAGACCCTGGTGTGGTGTAGTCGCCTCGGCCAGAAGCAGAGCACTGTTCTGGTGTAGATGGCCTCAGCCAGTGCCACAGGCCCTAGTGTGGTGTAGTTGGCCTCACCCAGCAGCACAGGCCCTGGTGTTGTGGTGTATTTGGCATCAGCCATAATCACAGGCCCTGGTGTGGTGAAGATGGCCACAGCCAGAGCCACAGGCCCTGGTGTGGTGTAGTTGGCCTCAACCAGCAGCACAGGCCCTGGTGTGGTGAAGTTGGCCTCAGCCATAATCACAGGCCCTGGTGTGGTGAAGATGGCCTCGGCCAGAAGCAAAGGCACTGGTGTGGTGAACATGGCCTCAACAAGGAGCACAGGCCCTGGTGTGGTGTAGTTGGCCTCAACCAGCAGCACAGGCCCTGGTGTGGTGTAGTTGGCCTCAACCAGCAGCACAGGCCCTGGTGTGGTGAAGTTGGACTCAGCCATAATCACAGGCCCTGGTGTGGTGAAGATGGCCTTGGCCAGAAGCAAAGGCACTCCTGTGGTGTAGATGGCCTAGGACAGAGCCACAGGCCATTGTCTGCAATGAATGGTCTACAATGTCGATGTTGGGTTTTTACTCTTTGTATACGGCGAAGATGGCCTTCCAAAAGGCCCTGGTGCGGTGTAGTTGGCCTCAACCAGCAGCACAGGCCCTGGTTTGGTGAAATTGGCCTCAGCCATAATCACAGGCCCTGGTGTGGAGAAGATGGCCTCGGCCAGAAGCAAAGGCACTCGTGTGGTGTAGTTGGCCTCAACCAGCAGCACAGGCCCTGGTGTGGTGAAGTTGGCCTCAGCCATATTCACAGGCCGTGGTGTGGTGTAGTTGGCCTCAACCAGCAGCTCAGGCCCTGGTGTCGTGTAGTTGGCCTCAACCAGCAGCTCAGGCCCTGGTGTCGTGTAGTTGGCCTCAGCAATAATCACCGGCCCTGGTGTGGTGTAGTTGGCCTCAACCAGCAGCACAGGCCTGGTGTGGTGTAGTTGGCCTCAACCAGCAGCACAGGCCTGGTGTGGTGTAGTTGGCCTCAACCAGCAGCACAGGCCTGGTGTGGTGTAGTTGGCCTCAACCAGCAGCACAGGCCCTGGTGCGGTGTAGTTGGCCTCAACCAGCAGCACAGGCCCTGGTGTGGTGTAGTTGGCCTCAGCCATAATCACAGGCCCTGGTGTGGTGAAGATGGCCTCAACCAGCAGCACAGGCCTTGGTGTGGTGAAGGTGGCTTCAGCCAGCAGCACAGGCCATGGTGTGGTGTAGGTGGTCTCAGCAAGAAGCACAGACCCTGGTGTGGTGTTGTCGCTTCGGCCAGAAGCAAAGCACTGTTGTGGTGCAGATGGCCTCAGCCAGTGCCACAGGCCCTAGTGTGGTGTAGTTGGCCTCAACCAGCAGCACAGGCCCTGTTGTGGTGTATTTGGCCTCAGCCATAATCACAGGCCCTGGTGTGGTGAAGATGGCCTTGGCCAGAAGCAAAGGCACTCCTGTGGTGTAGATGGCCTAGGACAGAGCCACAGTCCATTGTCTGCAATGAAGGGTCTACAATGTCGATGTTGGGTTTTTACTCTTTGTATACGGCGAAGATGGCCTTCCAAAAGGCCCTGGTGCGGTGTAGTTGGCCTCAAACAGCAGCACAGGCCCTGTTGTGGTTTAGGTTGCCTCAGCAAGAAGCACAGGACGTGGTGTGGAGTAGTGGGCTCAGCCAGAAGCACTGGCCTTGGTGTGGTGAAGGTGGCTTCAGCCAGCAGCACAGGCCCTGGTGTGGTGTAGGTGGTCTCAGCAAGAAGCACAGACCCTGGTGTGGTGTAGTTGGCCTCAACCAGCAGCACAGGCCCTGTTGTGGTGTATTTGGCCTCAGCCATAATCACAGGCCCTGGTGTGGTGAAGATGGCCTTGGCCAGAAGCAAAGGCACTCCTGTGGTGTAGATGGCCTAGGACAGAGCCACAGGCCATTGTTTGCAATGAATGGTCTACAATGCCGATGTTGGGTTTTTACTCTTTGTATACGGCGAAGATGGCATTCCAAAAGACCCTGGTGTGGTGTAGTTGGCCTCAACCAGCAGCACAGGCCCTGGTTTGGTGAAATTGGCCTCAGCCATAATCACAGGCCCTGGTGTGGAGAAGATGGCCTCGGCCAAAAGTAAAGGCACTCGTGTGGTGAAGATGGCCTCAACCAGCAGCACAGGCCTGGTGTGGTGTAGTTGGCCTCAACCAGCAGCACAGGCCCTGGTGTGGTGTAGTTGGCCTCAGCCATAATTACAGGCCCTGGTGTGGTGTAGTTGGCCTCAGCCAGCAGCACAGGCCCTGGTGTGGTGTAGTCGTCTCGGCCAGAAGCAGAGCACTGGTGTGGTGAAGATGGCCACAGCCAGAGCCACAGGCCCTGGTGTGGTGTAGTTGGCCTCAACCAGCAGCACAGCCCTGGTGTGGTGAAGTTGGCCTCAGCCATATTCACAGGCCCTGGTGTGGTGTAGTTGGCCTCAACCAGCAGCACAGGCCCTGGTCTGGTGTAGTTGGCCTCAACCAGCAGCACAGGCCCTGGTCTGGTGTAGTTGGCCTCAACCAGCAGCTCAGGCCCTGGTGTGGTGTAGTTGGCCTCAGCAATAATCACCGGCCCTGGTGTGGTGTATTTGGCCTCAACCAGCAGCACAGGCCTGGTGTGGTGTAGTTGGCCTCAACCAGCAGCACAGGCCCTGGTGTGGTGTAGTTGGTCTCAGCCATAATCACAGGCCCTGGTGTGGTGTAGTTGGCCTCAGCCAGCAGCACAGGGCCTGGTGTGGTGTAGTCGTCTCGGCCAGAAGCAGAGCACTGGTGTGGTGAAGATGGCCACAGCCAGAGCCACAGGCCCTGGTGTGGTGTAGTTGGCCTCAACCAGCAGCACAGGCCCTGGTGTGGTGAAGTTGGCCTCGGCCGTAATCACAGGCCCTGGTGTGGTGAAGATGGCCTTGGCCAGAAGCAAAGGCACTCCTGTGGTGTAGATGGCCTAGGACAGAGCCACAGGCCATTGTCTGCAATGAATGGTCTACAATGTCGATGTTGGGTTTTTACTCTTTGTATACGGCGAAGATGGCCTTCCAAAAGGCCCTGGTGCGGTGTAGTTGGCCTCAAACAGCACCACAGGCTCTGTTGTGGTTTAGGTTGCCTCATCAAGAAGCACAGGACCTGGTGTGGAGTAGTGGGCTCAGCCAGAAGCACTGGCCTTGGTGTGGTGAAGGTGGCTTCAGCCAGCAGCACAGGCCATGGTGTGGTGTAGGTGGTCTCAGCAAGAAGCACAGACCCTGGTGTGGTGTAGTCGCTTCGGCCAGAAGCAAAGCACTGTTGTGGTGCAGATGGCCTCAGCCAGTGCCACAGGCCCTAGTGTGGTGTAGTTGGCCTCAACCAGCAGCACAGGCCCTGTTGTGGTGTATTTGGCCTCAGCCATAATCACAGGCCCTGGTGTGGTGAAGATGGCCTTGGCCAGAAGCAAAGGCACTCCTGTGGTGTAGATGGCCTAGGACAGAGCCACAGTCCATTGTCTGCAATGAAGGGTCTACAATGTCGATGTTGGGTTTTTACTCTTTGTATACGGCGAAGATGGCCTTCCAAAAGGCCCTGGTGCGGTGTAGTTGGCCTCAAACAGCAGCACAGGCCCTGTTGTGGTTTAGGTTGCCTCAGCAAGAAGCACAGGACGTGGTGTGGAGTAGTGGGCTCAGCCAGAAGCACTGGCCTTGGTGTGGTGAAGGTGGCTTCAGCCAGCAGCACAGGCCATGGTGTGGTGTAGGTGGTCTCAGCAAGAAGCACAGACCCTGGTGTGGTGTAGTCGCCTCGGCCAGAAGCAGAGCACTGTTGTGGTGCAGATGGCCTCAGCCAGTGCCACAGGCCCTAGTGTGGTGTAGTTGGCCTCACCCAGTAGCTTATGCCCTGTTGTGGTGTAGTTGGCCTCAGCCATAGTCACAGGCCCTGGTGTGGTGAAGATGGCCTCAACATGCAGCACAGGCCCTGGTGTGGTGAAGATGGCCTCAACATGCAGCACAGGCCCTGGTGTGGTGAAGTTGGCCTCAGCCATAGTCACAGGCCCTGGTGTGGTGAAGATGGCCTCGGCCAGAAGCAACGGCACTGGTGTGGTGAAGATGGCCTCAACAAGCAGCACAGGCCCTGGTGTGGTGTAGTTGGCCTCAACCAGCAGCACAGGCCCTGGTGTGGTGAAGTTGGCCTCAGCCATAATCTCAGGCCCTGGTGTGGTGAAGATGGCCTTGCCCAGAAGCAAAGGCACTCCTGTGGTGTAGATGGCCTAGGACAGAGCCACAGGCCATTGTCTGCAATGAATGGTCTACAATGTCGTTGTTGGGTATTTACTCTTTGTATACGGCGAAGATGGCCTTCCAAAAGGCCCTGGTGCGGTGTAGTTGGCCTCAACCAGCAGCACAGGCCCTGGTGTGGTGAAGTTGGCCTCAGCCATAATCACAGGCCCTGGTGTGGTGAAGATGGCCTCGGCCAGAAGCAAAGGCACTGGTGTGGTGAAGATGGCCTCAGCCATAATCACAGGCCGTGGTGTGGTGTAGTTGGCCTCAACCAGCAGCACAGGCCCTGGTGTGGTGTAGATGGCCTCAACCAGCAGCTCAGGCCCTGGTGTGGTGTAGTTGGCCTCAGCAATAATCACAGGCCCTGGTGTGGTGTAGTTGGCCTCAACCAGCAGCACAGGCCTGGTGTGGTGTAGTTGGCCTCAACCAGCAGCACAGGCCCTGGTGTGGTGTAGTTGGCCTCAGCCATAATCACAGGCCCTGGTATGGTGTAGTTGGCCTCAGCCAGCAGCACAGGGCCTGGTGTGGTGTAGTCGTCTCGGCCAGAAGCAGAGAACTGGTGTGGTGAAGATGGCCACAGCCAGAGCCACAGGCCCTGGTGTGGTGTAGTTGGCCTCAACCAGCAGCACAGGTCCTGGTGTGGTGAAGTTGGCCTCGGCCATAATCACAGGCCCTGGTGTGGTGAAGATGGCCTTTGCCATAATCACAGGCCCTGGTGTGGTGTAGATGGGCTAGGATAGAGCCACAGGCCATTGTCTGCAATGAATGGTCTACAATGTCGATGTTGGGTTTTTACTCTTTGTATGCGGCGAAGATGGCCTTCCAAAAGGCCCTGGTGCGGTGTAGTTGGCCTCAACCAGCAGCTCAGGCCCTGGTGTGGTGAAGTTTGCCTCAGCCATAATCACAGGCCCTGGTGTGGTGAAGATGGCCACAGCCAGAGCCACAGGCCCTGGTGTGGTGAAGATGGCCACAGCCAGAGCCACAGGCCCTGGTGTGGTGAAGATGGCCACAGCCAGAGCCACAGGCCCTGGTGTGGTGAAGTTGGCCTCAGCCATAGTCACAGGCCCTGGTGTGGTGAAGATGGCCTCGGCCAGAAGCAACGGCACTGGTGTGGTGAAGATGGCCTCAACAAGCAGCACAGGCCCTGGTGTGGTGTAGTTGGCCTCAACCAGCAGCACAGGCCCTGGTCTGGTGTAGTTGGCCTCAACCAGCAGCTCAGGCCCTGGTGTGGTGTAGTTGGCCTCAGCAATAATCACCGGCCCTGGTGTGGTGTATTTGGCCTCAACCAGCAGCACAGGCCTGGTGTGGTGTAGTTGGCCTCAACCAGCAGCACAGGCCCTGGTGTGGTGTAGTTGGTCTCAGCCATAATCACAGGCCCTGGTGTGGTGTAGTTGGCCTCAGCCAGCAGCACAGGGCCTGGTGTGGTGTAGTCGTCTCGGCCAGAAGCAGAGCACTGGTGTGGTGAAGATGGCCACAGCCAGAGCCACAGGCCCTGGTGTGGTGTAGTTGGCCTCAACCAGCAGCACAGGCCCTGGTGTGGTGAAGTTGGCCTCGGCCGTAATCACAGGCCCTGGTGTGGTGAAGATGGCCTTGGCCAGAAGCAAAGGCACTCCTGTGGTGTAGATGGCCTAGGACAGAGCCACAGGCCATTGTCTGCAATGAATGGTCTACAATGTCGATGTTGGGTTTTTACTCTTTGTATACGGCGAAGATGGCCTTCCAAAAGGCCCTGGTGCGGTGTAGTTGGCCTCAAACAGCACCACAGGCTCTGTTGTGGTTTAGGTTGCCTCATCAAGAAGCACAGGACCTGGTGTGGAGTAGTGGGCTCAGCCAGAAGCACTGGCCTTGGTGTGGTGAAGGTGGCTTCAGCCAGCAGCACAGGCCATGGTGTGGTGTAGGTGGTCTCAGCAAGAAGCACAGACCCTGGTGTGGTGTAGTCGCTTCGGCCAGAAGCAAAGCACTGTTGTGGTGCAGATGGCCTCAGCCAGTGCCACAGGCCCTAGTGTGGTGTAGTTGGCCTCAACCAGCAGCACAGGCCCTGTTGTGGTGTATTTGGCCTCAGCCATAATCACAGGCCCTGGTGTGGTGAAGATGGCCTTGGCCAGAAGCAAAGGCACTCCTGTGGTGTAGATGGCCTAGGACAGAGCCACAGTCCATTGTCTGCAATGAAGGGTCTACAATGTCGATGTTGGGTTTTTACTCTTTGTATACGGCGAAGATGGCCTTCCAAAAGGCCCTGGTGCGGTGTAGTTGGCCTCAAACAGCAGCACAGGCCCTGTTGTGGTTTAGGTTGCCTCAGCAAGAAGCACAGGACGTGGTGTGGAGTAGTGGGCTCAGCCAGAAGCACTGGCCTTGGTGTGGTGAAGGTGGCTTCAGCCAGCAGCACAGGCCATGGTGTGGTGTAGGTGGTCTCAGCAAGAAGCACAGACCCTGGTGTGGTGTAGTCGCCTCGGCCAGAAGCAGAGCACTGTTGTGGTGCAGATGGCCTCAGCCAGTGCCACAGGCCCTAGTGTGGTGTAGTTGGCCTCACCCAGTAGCTTATGCCCTGTTGTGGTGTAGTTGGCCTCAGCCATAGTCACAGGCCCTGGTGTGGTGAAGATGGCCTCAACATGCAGCACAGGCCCTGGTGTGGTGAAGATGGCCTCAACATGCAGCACAGGCCCTGGTGTGGTGAAGTTGGCCTCAGCCATAGTCACAGGCCCTGGTGTGGTGAAGATGGCCTCGGCCAGAAGCAACGGCACTGGTGTGGTGAAGATGGCCTCAACAAGCAGCACAGGCCCTGGTGTGGTGTAGTTGGCCTCAACCAGCAGCACAGGCCCTGGTGTGGTGAAGTTGGCCTCAGCCATAATCTCAGGCCCTGGTGTGGTGAAGATGGCCTTGCCCAGAAGCAAAGGCACTCCTGTGGTGTAGATGGCCTAGGACAGAGCCACAGGCCATTGTCTGCAATGAATGGTCTACAATGTCGTTGTTGGGTATTTACTCTTTGTATACGGCGAAGATGGCCTTCCAAAAGGCCCTGGTGCGGTGTAGTTGGCCTCAACCAGCAGCACAGGCCCTGGTGTGGTGAAGTTGGCCTCAGCCATAATCACAGGCCCTGGTGTGGTGAAGATGGCCTCGGCCAGAAGCAAAGGCACTGGTGTGGTGAAGATGGCCTCAGCCATAATCACAGGCCGTGGTGTGGTGTAGTTGGCCTCAACCAGCAGCACAGGCCCTGGTGTGGTGTAGATGGCCTCAACCAGCAGCTCAGGCCCTGGTGTGGTGTAGTTGGCCTCAGCAATAATCACAGGCCCTGGTGTGGTGTAGTTGGCCTCAACCAGCAGCACAGGCCTGGTGTGGTGTAGTTGGCCTCAACCAGCAGCACAGGCCCTGGTGTGGTGTAGTTGGCCTCAGCCATAATCACAGGCCCTGGTATGGTGTAGTTGGCCTCAGCCAGCAGCACAGGGCCTGGTGTGGTGTAGTCGTCTCGGCCAGAAGCAGAGAACTGGTGTGGTGAAGATGGCCACAGCCAGAGCCACAGGCCCTGGTGTGGTGTAGTTGGCCTCAACCAGCAGCACAGGTCCTGGTGTGGTGAAGTTGGCCTCGGCCATAATCACAGGCCCTGGTGTGGTGAAGATGGCCTTTGCCATAATCACAGGCCCTGGTGTGGTGTAGATGGGCTAGGATAGAGCCACAGGCCATTGTCTGCAATGAATGGTCTACAATGTCGATGTTGGGTTTTTACTCTTTGTATGCGGCGAAGATGGCCTTCCAAAAGGCCCTGGTGCGGTGTAGTTGGCCTCAACCAGCAGCTCAGGCCCTGGTGTGGTGAAGTTTGCCTCAGCCATAATCACAGGCCCTGGTGTGGTGAAGATGGCCACAGCCAGAGCCACAGGCCCTGGTGTGGTGAAGATGGCCACAGCCAGAGCCACAGGCCCTGGTGTGGTGAAGATGGCCACAGCCAGAGCCACAGGCCCTGGTGTGGTGAAGTTGGCCTCAGCCATAGTCACAGGCCCTGGTGTGGTGAAGATGGCCTCGGCCAGAAGCAACGGCACTGGTGTGGTGAAGATGGCCTCAACAAGCAGCACAGGCCCTGGTGTGGTGTAGTTGGCCTCAACCAGCAGCACAGGCCCTGGTGTGGTGAAGTTGGCCTCAGCCATAATCACAGGCCCTGGTGTGGAGAAGATGGCCTCGGCCAGAAGTAAAGGCACTCGTGTGGTGAAGATGGCCTCAACCAGCAGCACAGGCCTGCTGTGGTGTAGTTGGCCTCAACCAGCAGCACAGGCCCTGGTGTGGTGTAGTTGGCCTCAGCCATAATTACAGGCCCTGGTGTGGTGTAGTTGGCCTCAGCCAGCAGCACAGGCCCTGGTGTGGTGTAGTCGTCTCGGCCAGAAGCAGAGCACTGGTGTGGTGAAGATGGCCACAGCCAGAGCCACAGGCCCTGGTGTGGTGTAGTTGGCCTCAACCAGCAGCACAGCCCTGGTGTGGTGAAGTTGGCCTCAGCCATATTCACAGGCCCTGGTGTGGTGTAGTTGGCCTCAACCAGCAGCACAGGCCCTGGTCTGGTGTAGTTGGCCTCAACCAGCAGCAAAGGCACTCGTGTTGTGTAGTTGGCCTCAACCAGCAGCACAGGCCCTGGTGTGGTGAAGTTGGCCTCAGCCATATTCACAGGCCGTGGTGTGGTGTAGTTGGCCTCAACCAGCAGCTCAGGCCCTGGTGTCGTGTAGTTGGCCTCAACCAGCAGCTCAGGCCCTGGTGTCGTGTAGTTGGCCTCAGCAATAATCACCGGCCCTGGTGTGGTGTAGTTGGCCTCAACCAGCAGCACAGGCCTGGTGTGGTGTAGTTGGCCTCAACCAGCAGCACAGGCCTGGTGTGGTGTAGTTGGCCTCAACCAGCAGCACAGGCCTGGTGTGGTGTAGTTGGCCTCAACCAGCAGCACAGGCCCTGGTGCGGTGTAGTTGGCCTCAACCAGCAGCACAGGCCCTGGTGTGGTGAAGTTGGCCTCAGCCATAATCACAGGCCCTGGTGTGGTGAAGATGGCCTCAACCAGCAGCACAGGCCTTGGTGTGGTGAAGGTGGCTTCAGCCAGCAGCACAGGCCATGGTGTGGTGTAGGTGGTCTCAGCAAGAAGCACAGACCCTGGTGTGGTGTTGTCGCTTCGGCCAGAAGCAAAGCACTGTTGTGGTGCAGATGGCCTCAGCCAGTGCAACAGGCCCTAGTGTGGTGTAGTTGGCCTCAACCAGCAGCACAGGCCCTGTTGTGGTGTATTTGGCCTCAGCCATAATCACAGGCCCTGGTGTGGTGAAGATGGCCTTGGCCAGAAGCAAAGGCACTCCTGTGGTGTAGATGGCCTAGGACAGAGCCACAGTCCATTGTCTGCAATGAAGGGTCTACAATGTCGATGTTGGGTTTTTACTCTTTGTATACGGCGAAGATGGCCTTCCAAAAGACCCTGGTGCGGTGTAGTTGGCCTCAATCAGCAGCACAGGCCCTGGTGTGGTGTAGTTGGCCTCAGCAAGAAGCACAGGACGTGGTGTGGAGTAGTGGGCTCAGCCAGAAGCACTGGCCTTGGTGTGGTGAAGGTGGCTTCAGCCAGCAGCACAGGCCCTGGTGTGGTGTAGGTGGTCTCAGCAAGAAGCACAGACCCTGGTGTGGTGTAGTTGGCCTCAACCAGCAGCACAGGCCCTGTTGTGGTGTATTTGGCCTCAGCCATAATCACAGGCCCTGGTGTGGTGAAGATGGCCTTGGCCAGAAGCAAAGGCACTCCTGTGGTGTAGATGGCCTAGGACAGAGCCACAGGCCATTGTTTGCAATGAATGGTCTACAATGCCGATGTTGGGTTTTTACTCTTTGTATACGGCGAAGATGGCATTCCAAAAGACGCTGGTGCGGTGTAGTTGGCCTCAACCAGCAGCACAGGCCCTGGTTTGGTGAAATTGGCCTCAGCCATAATCACAGGCCCTGGTGTGGAGAAGATGGCCTCGGCCAAAAGTAAAGGCACTCGTGTGGTGAAGATGGCCTCAACCAGCAGCACAGGCCTGGTGTGGTGTAGTTGGCCTCAACCAGCAGCACAGGCCCTGGTGTGGTGTAGTTGGCCTCAGCCATAATTACAGGCCCTGGTGTGGTGTAGTTGGCCTCAGCCAGCAGCACAGGCCCTGGTGTGGTGTAGTCGTCTCGGCCAGAAGCAGAGCACTGGTGTGGTGAAGATGGCCACAGCCAGAGCCACAGGCCCTGGTGTGGTGTAGTTGGCCTCAACCAGCAGCACAGGCCTGGTGTGGTGAAGTTGGCCTCAGCCATATTCACAGGCCCTGGTGTGGTGTAGTTGGCCTCAACCAGCAGTACAGGCCCTGGTCTGGTGTAGTTGGCCTCAACCAGCAGCACAGGCCCTGGTCTGGTGTAGTTGGCCTCAACCAGCAGCTCAGGCCCTGGTGTGGTGTAGTTGGCCTCAGCAATAATCACCGGCCCTGGTGTGGTGTATTTGGCCTCAACCAGCAGCACAGGCCTGGTGTGGTGTAGTTGGCCTCAACCAGCAGCACAGGCCCTGGTGTGGTGTAGTTGGCCTCAGCCATAATCACAGGCCCTGGTGTGGTGTAGTTGGCCTCAGCCAGAAGCACAGGTCCTGGTGTGGTGTAGTCGTCTCGGCCAGAAGCAGAGCACTGGTGTGGTGAAGATGGCCACAGCCAGAGCCACAGGCCCTGGTGTGGTGTAGTTGGCCTCAACCAGCAGCACAGGCCCTGGTGTGGTGAAGTTGGCCTCGGCCGTAATCACAGGCCCTGGTGTGGTGAAGATGGCCTTGGCCAGAAGCAAAGGCACTCCTGTGGTGTAGATGGCCTAGGACAGAGCCACAGGCCATTATCTGCAATGAATGGTCTACAATGTCGATGTTGGGTTTTTACTCTTTGTATACGGCGAAGATGGCCTTCCAAAAGGCCCTGGTGCGGTGGAGTTGGCCTCAAACAGCACCACAGGCTCTGTTGTGGTTTAGGTTGCCTCATCAAGAAGCACAGGACCTGGTGTGGAGTAGTGGGCTCAGCCAGAAGCACTGGCCTTAGTGTGGTGAAGGTGGCTTCAGCCAGCAGCACAGGCCATGGTGTGGTGTAGGTGGTCTCAGCAAGAAGCACAGACCCTGGTGTGGTGTAGTCGCTTCGGCCAGAAGCAAAGCACTGTTGTGGTGCAGATGGCCTCAGCCAGTGCCACAGGCCCTAGTGTGGTGTAGTTGGCCTCAACCAGCAGCACAGGCCCTGTTGTGGTGTATTTGGCCTCAGCCATAATCACAGGCCCTGGTGTGGTGAAGATGGCCTTGGCCAGAAGCAAAGGCACTCCTGTGGTGTAGATGGCCTAGGACAGAGCCACAGTCCATTGTCTGCAATGAAGGGTCTACAATGTCGATGTTGGGTTTTTACTCTTTGTATACGGCGAAGATGGCCTTCCAAAAGGCCCTGGTGCGGTGTAGTTGGCCTCAAACAGCAGCACAGGCCCTGTTGTGGTTTAGGTTGCCTCAGCAAGAAGCACAGGACGTGGTGTGGAGTAGTGGGCTCAGCCAGAAGCACTGGCCTTGGTGTGGTGAAGGTGGCTTCAGCCAGCAGCACAGGCCATGGTGTGGTGTAGGTGGTCTCAGCAAGAAGCACAGACCCTGGTGTGGTGTAGTCGCCTCGGCCAGAAGCAGAGCACTGTTGTGGTGCAGATGGCCTCAGCCAGTGCCACAGGCCCTAGTGTGGTGTAGTTGGCCTCACCCAGTAGCTTATGCCCTGTTGTGGTGTAGTTGGCCTCAGCCATAGTCACAGGCCCTGGTGTGGTGAAGATGGCCTCAACATGCAGCACAGGCCCTGGTGTGGTGAAGATGGCCTCAACATGCAGCACAGGCCCTGGTGTGGTGAAGTTGGCCTCAGCCATAGTCACAGGCCCTGGTGTGGTGAAGATGGCCTCGGCCAGAAGCAACGGCACTGGTGTGGTGAAGATGGCCTCAACAAGCAGCACAGGCCCTGGTGTGGTGTAGTTGGCCTCAACCAGCAGCACAGGCCCTGGTGTGGTGAAGTTGGCCTCAGCCATAATCTCAGGCCCTGGTGTGGTGAAGATGGCCTTGCCCAGAAGCAAAGGCACTCCTGTGGTGTAGATGGCCTAGGATAGAGCCACAGGCCATTGTCTGCAATGAATGGTCTACAATGTCGTTGTTGGGTATTTACTCTTTGTATACGGCGAAGATGGCCTTCCAAAAGGCCCTGGTGCGGTGTAGTTGGCCTCAACCAGCAGCACAGGCCCTGGTGTGGTGAAGTTGGCCTCAGCCATAATCACAGGCCCTGGTGTGGTGAAGATGGCCTCGGCCAGAAGTAAAGGCACTGGTGTGGTGAAGATGGCCTCAGCCATAATCACAGGCCGTGGTGTGGTGTAGTTGGCCTCAACCAGCAGCACAGGCCCTGGTGTGGTGTAGATGGCCTCAACCAGCAGCTCAGGCCCTGGTGTGGTGTAGTTGGCCTCAGCAATAATCACAGGCCCTGGTGTGGTGTAGTTGGCCTCAACCAGCAGCACAGGCCTGGTGTGGTGTAGTTGGCCTCAACCAGCAGCACAGGCCCTGGTGTGGTGTAGTTGGCCTCAGCCATAATCACAGGCCCTGGTATGGTGTAGTTGGCCTCAGCCAGCAGCACAGGGCCTGGTGTGGTGTAGTCGTCTCGGCCAGAAGCAGAGAACTGGTGTGGTGAAGATGGCCACAGCCAGAGCCACAGGCCCTGGTGTGGTGTAGTTGGCCTCAACCAGCAGCACAGGTCCTGGTGTGGTGAAGTTGGCCTCGGCCATAATCACAGGCCCTGGTGTGGTGAAGATGGCCTTTGCCATAATCACAGGCCCTGGTGTGGTGTAGATGGGCTAGGATAGAGCCACAGGCCATTGTCTGCAATGAATGGTCTACAATGTCGATGTTGGGTTTTTACTCTTTGTATGCGGCGAAGATGGCCTTCCAAAAGGCCCTGGTGCGGTGTAGTTGGCCTCAACCAGCAGCTCAGGCCCTGGTGTGGTGAAGTTTGCCTCAGCCATAATCACAGGCCCTGGTGTGGTGAAGATGGCCACAGCCAGAGCCACAGGCCCTGGTGTGGTGAAGATGGCCACAGCCAGAGCCACAGGCCCTGGTGTGGTGAAGTTGGCCTCAGCCATAGTCACAGGCCCTGGTGTGGTGAAGATGGCCTCGGCCAGAAGCAACGGCACTGGTGTGGTGAAGATGGCCTCAACAAGCAGCACAGGCCCTGGTGTGGTGTAGTTGGCCTCAACCAGCAGCACAGGCCCTGGTGTAGTGAAGTTGGCCTCAGCCATAATCACAGGCCCTGGTGTGGAGAAGATGGCCTCGGCCAGAAGTAAAGGCACTCGTGTGGTGAAGATGGCCTCAACCAGCAGCACAGGCCTGCTGTGGTGTAGTTGGCCTCAACCAGCAGCACAGGCCCTGGTGTGGTGTAGTTGGCCTCAGCCATAATTACAGGCCCTGGTGTGGTGTAGTTGGCCTCAGCCAGCAGCACAGGCCCTGGTGTGGTGTAGTCGTCTCGGCCAGAAGCAGAGCACTGGTGTGGTGAAGATGGCCACAGCCAGAGCCACAGGCCCTGGTGTGGTGTAGTTGGCCTCAACCAGCAGCACAGCCCTGGTGTGGTGAAGTTGGCCTCAGCCATATTCACAGGCCCTGGTGTGGTGTAGTTGGCCTCAACCAGCAGCACAGGCCCTGGTCTGGTGTAGTTGGCCTCAACCAGCAGCACAGGCCCTGGTCTGGTGTAGTTGGTCTCAACCAGCAGCTCAGGCCCTGGTGTGGTGTAGTTGGCCTCAGCAATAATCACCGGCCCTGGTGTGGTGTATTTGGCCTCAACCAGCAGCACAGGCCTGGTGTGGTGTAGTTGGCCTCAACCAGCAGCACAGGCCCTGGTGTGGTGTAGTTGGCCTCAGCCATAATCACAGGCCCTGGTGTGGTGTAGTTGGCCTCAGCCAGCAGCACAGGGCCTGGTGTGGTGTAGTCGTCTCGGCCAGAAGCAGAGCACTGGTGTGGTGAAGATGGCCACAGCCAGAGCCACAGGCCCTGGTGTGGTGTAGTTGGCCTCAACCAGCAGCACAGGCCCTGGTGTGGTGAAGTTGGCCTTGGCCAGAAGCAAAGGCACTCCTGTGGTGTAGATGGCCTAGGACAGAATCACAGGCCATTGTCTGCAATGAATGGTCTACAATGTCGATGTTGGGTTTTTACTCTTTGTATACGGCGAAGATGGCCTTCCAAAAGGCCCTGGTGCGGTGTAGTTGGCCTCAAACAGCACCACAGGCTCTGTTGTGGTTTAGGTTGCCGCATCAAGAAGCACAGGACCTGGTGTGGAGTAGTGGGCTCAGCCAGAAGCACTGGCCTTGGTGTGGTGAAGGTGGCTTCAGCCAGCAGCACAGGCCATGGTGTGGTGTAGGTGGTCTCAGCAAGAAGCACAGACCCTGGTGTGGTGTAGTCGCTTCGGCCAGAAGCAAAGCACTGTTGTGGTGCAGATGGCCTCAGCCAGTGCCACAGGCCCTAGTGTGGAGTAGTGGGCTCAGCCAGAAGCACTGGCCTTGGTGTGGTGAAGGTGGCTTCAGCCAGAAGCACAGGCCATGGTGTGGTGTAGGTGGTCTCAGTAAGAAGCATAGACCCTGGTGTGGTGTAGTCGCCTCGGCCAGAAGCAGAGCACTGTTGTGGTGCAGATGGCCTCAGCCAGTGCCACAGGCCCTAGTGTGGTGTAGTTGGCCTCACCCAGCAGCACAGGCCCTGTTGTGGTGTATTTGGCCTCAGCCATAATCACAGGCCCTGGTGTGGTGAAGATGGCCACAGCCAGAGCCACAGGCCCTGGTGTGGTGTAGTTGGCCTCAACCAGCAGCACAGGCCCTGGTGTGGTGAAGTTTGCCTCAGCCATAATCACAGGCCCTGGTGTGGTGAAGATGGCCTCGGCCAGAAGCAAAGGCACTGGTGTGGTGAAGATGGCCTCAACAAGCAGCACAGGCCCTGGTGTGGTGTAGTTGGCCTCAACCAACAGCACAGGCCCTGGTGTGGTGTAGTTGGCCTCAACCAGCAGCACAGGCCCTGGTGTGGTGAAGTTGGCCTCAGACATAATCACAGGCCCTGGTGTGGTGAAGATGGCCTTGGCCAGAAGCAAAGGCACTCCTGTGGTGTAGATGGCCTAGGACAGAGCCACAGGCCATTGTCTGCAATGAATGGTCTACAATGTCGATGTTGGGTTTTTACTCTTTGTGTACGGCGAAGATGGCCTTCCAAAAGGCCCTGGTGCGGTGTAGTTGGCCTCAGCCATAATCACAGGCCCTGGTGTGGTGTAGTTGGCCTCAGCCAGCAGCACAGGGCCTGGTGTGGTGTAGTCGTCTCGGCCAGAAGCAGAGCACTGGTGTGGTGAAGATGGCCACAGCCAGAGCCACAGGCCCTGGTGTGGTGTAGTTGGCCTCAACCAGCAGCACAGGCCCTGGTGTGGTGTAGTTGGCCTCAGCCATAATCACAGGCCCTGGTGTGGTGTAGTTGGCCTCAGCCAGCAGCACAGGGCCTGTGTGGTGTAGTTGGCCTCAACCAGCAGCACAGGCCCTGGTGTGGTGTAGTTGACCTCAGCCATAATCACAGGCCCTGGTGTGGTGAAGATGGCCACAGCCAGATCCACAGGCCCTAGTCTGGTGTAGTTGGCCTCAACCAGCAGCACAGGCCCTGTTGTGGTGTATTTGGCCTCAGCCATTATCACAGGCACTGGTGTGGTGAAGATGGCCTCGGCCAGAAGCAAAGGCACTCGTGTGGTGAAGATGGCGTCAACCAGCAGCACAGGCCTTGTGTGGTGTAGTTGGCCTCAACCAGCAGCACAGGCCCTGGTGTGGTGTAGTTGGCCTCAGCCATAATCACAGGCCCTGGTGTGGTGTAGTTGGCCTCAGCAATAATCACAGGCCCTGGTGTGGTGTAGTCGTCTCGGCCAGAAGCAGAGCACTGGTGTGGTGAAGATGGCCTTGGCCAGAAACAAAGGCACTCCTGTGGTGTAGATGGCCTAGGACAGAGCCACAGGCCATTGTCTGCAATGAATGGTCTACAATGTCGATGTTGGGTTTTTACTCTTTGTATACGGCGAAGATGGCCTTCCCAAAGGCCCTGGTGCGGTGTAGTTGGCCTCAAACAGCAGCACAGGCCCTGTTGTGGTTTAGGTTGCTTCAGCAAGAAGCACAGGACCTGGTGTGGAGTAGTGGGCTCAGCCAGAAGCACTGGCCTTGGTGTGGTGAAGGTGGCTTCGGCCAGCAGCACAGGCCATGGTGTGGTGTAGGTGGTCTCAGCAAGAAGCACAGGCCCTGGTGTGGTGTAGTCGTCTCGGCCAGAAGCAAAGGCACTCCTGTGGTGTAGATGACCTAGGACAGACCCACAGGCCATTGTCTGCAATGAATGGTCTACAATGTCGATGTTGGGTTTTTACTCTTTGTATACGGCGAAGATGGACTTCCAAAAGGCCCTGGTGCGGTGTAGTTGGCCTCAAACAGCAGCACAGGCCCTGTTGTGGTTTAGGTTGCTTCCGCAAGAAGCACAGGACCTGGTGTGGAGTAGTGGGCTCAGCCAGAAGCACTGGCCTTGGTGTGGTGAAGGTGGCTTCAGCCAGCAGCACAGGCCATGGTGTGGTGTAGGTGGTCTCAGCAAGAAGCACAGGCCCTGGTGTGGTGTAGTTGCCTTGGCCAGAAGAAGAGCACTGTTGTGGTGCAGATGGCCTCAGCCAGTGCCACAGGCGCTAGTCTGGTGTAGTTGGCCTCAACCAGCAGCACAGGCCCTGTTGTGGTGTATTTGGCCTCAGCCATAATCACAGGCCCTGGTGTGGTGAAGATGGCCTCAACCAGCAGCACAGGCCCTGGTGTGTTGTAGTTGGCCTCAACCAGCAGCATCTGCCCTGGTGTGGTGAAGTTGGACTCAGCCATAATCACAGGCCCTGGTGCTGTGAAGATGGCCTCGGCCAGAAGCAAAGGCACTCCTGTGGTGTAGATGGCCTAGGACAGAGCCACAGGCCATTGTCTGCAATGAATGGTCTACAATGTCGATGTTGGGTTTTTACTCTTTGTATACGGCGAAGATGGCCTTCCAAAAGGCCCTGGTGCGGTGTAGTTGGCCTCAAACAGCAGCACAGGCCCTGGTGTGGTGTAGATGGCCTCAGCAATAATCACAGGCTCTGGTGTGGTGAAAATGGCCACAGCCAGAGCCACAGGCCCTGGTGTGGTGTAGTTGCCCTCAACCAGCAGCACAGGCCCTGGTGTGGTGTAGTTGGCCTCAGCCATAATCACAGGCCCTGGTGTGGTGTAGTTGGCGTCAGCCAGCAGCACAGGGCCTGGTGTGGTGTAGTTGGCCTCAACCAGCAGCACAGGCCCTGGTGTGGTGTAGTTGGCCTCAGCCATAATCACAGGCCCTGGTGTGGTGAAGATGGCCACAGCCAGATCCACAGGCCCTAGTCTGGTGTAGTTGGCCTCAACCAGCAGCACAGGCCCTGTTGTGGTGTATTTGGCCTCAGCAATAATCACAGGCCCTGGTGTGGTGTAGTCGTCTCGGCCAGAAGCAAAGGCACTCCTGTGGTGTAGATGGCCTAGGACAGAGCCACAGGCCATTGTCTGCAATGAATGGTCTACAATGTCGATGTTGGGTTTTTACTCTTTGTATACGGCGAAGATGGCCTTCCAAAAGGCCCTGGTGCGGTGTAGTTGGCCTCAACCAGCAGCACAGGCCCTGGTGTGGTGAAGTTGGCCTCAGCCATAATCACAGGCCCTGGTGTGGTGAAGATGGCCTCGGCCAGAAGCAAAGGCACTCCTGTGGTGTAGATGGACTAGGACAGAGCCACAGGCCATTCTCTGCAATGAAGGGTCTACAATGTCGATGATGGGTTTTTACTCTTTGTATACGGCGAAGATGACCTTCCAAAAGGCCCTAGTGTTGTGTAGTTGGCCTCAAGCAGTGCCACAGGCCCTGGTGTGGTGCAGATGGCCTTAGGAAAAAGCACAGGCCATCGTGTGGTGTTTTTGGCCTCAGTCATAATCACAGGCCCTGGTGTGGTGAAGATGGCCTCAGCCATAATCACAGGCTCTGGTTATGGTGAAGGTGGCCACAGCCAGAGCCACAGGCCCTGGTGTGGTGTAGTTGGCCTCAAACAGCACCACAAGCCCTGGTGTGGTGTAGTTGACCTCAGACATAATCATAGGCCCTGGTGTAGTGAAGATGGCCTCAACAAGCAGCACAGACCCTGGTGTGGTGTAGTTGGCCTCAACCAGCAGCACAAGCCCTGGTGTGGTGAAGTTGGCCTCAGCCATAATCATAGGCCCTGGTGTGGTGAAGATGGCCTCGGCCAGAAGCAAAGGCACTCCTGTGGTGTAGATGGCCTAGGACAGAGCCACAGGCCATTGTCTGCAATGAATGGTCTACAATGTCGATGTTGGGTTTTTACTCTTTGTATACGGCGAAGATGGCCTTCCAAAAGGCCCTGGTGCGGTGTAGTTGGCCTCAACCAGCAGCACAGGCCCTGGTGTGGTGAAGTTGGCCTCAGCCATAATCACAGGCCCTGGTGTGGTGAAGATGGCCTCGGCCAGAAACAAAGGCACTCGTGTGGTGTAGTTGGCCTCAACCAGCAGCACAGGCCCTGTTGTGGTTTAGGTTGCCTCAGCAAGAAGCACAGGACCTAATGTGGAGTAGTGGGCTCAGCCAGAAGCACTGGCCTTGGTGTGGTGAAGGTGGCTTCAGCCAGAAGCACAGGCCATGGTGTGGTGTAGGTGGTCTCAGTAAGAAGCACAGACCCTGGTGTGGTGTAGTCGCCTCGGCCAGAAGCAGAGCACTGTTGTGGTGCAGATGGCCTCAGCCAGTGCCACAGGCCCTAGTGTGGTGTAGTTGGCCTCACCCAGCAGCACAGGCCCTGTTGTGGTGTATTTGGCATCAGTCATAATCACAGGCCCTGGTGTGGTGAAGATGGCCACAGCCAGAGCCACAGGCCCTGGTGTGGTGTAGTTGGCCTCAACCAGCAGCACAGGCCCTGGTGTGGTGAAGTTTGCCTCAGCCATAATCACAGGCCCTGGTGTGGTGAACATGGCCTCGGCCAGAAGCAAAGGCACTGGTGTGGTGAAGATGGCCTCAACCAGCAGCACAGGCCCTGGTGTGGTGTAGTTGGCCTCAACCAGCAGCACAGGCCCTGGTGTGGTGTAGTTGGCCTCAACCAGCAGCACAGGCCCTGGTGTGGTGAAGATGGCCTTGGCCAGAAGCAAAGGCACTCCTGTGGTGTAGATGGCCTAGGACAGAGCCACAGGCCATTGTCTGCAATGAATGGTCTACAATGTCGATGTTGGGTTTTTACTCTTTGTGTACGGCGAAGATGGCCTTCCAAAAGGCCCTGGTGCGGTGTAGTTTGCCTCAACCAGCAGCACAGGCTCTGGTGTGGTGTAGTTGGCCTCAGCCAGCAGCACAGGACCTGGTGTGGTGTAGTCGTCTCGGCCAGAAGCAGAGCACTGGTGTGGTGAAGATGGCCACAGCCAGAGCCACAGGCCCTGGTGTGGTGTAGTTGGCCTCAACCAGCAGCACAGGCCCTGGTGTGGTGAAGTTGGCCTCAGCCATAATCACAGGCCCTGGTGTGGTGTAGTTGGCCTCAACCAGCAGCACAGGCCCTGGTGTGGTGTAGTTGGCCTCAACCAGCAGCTCAGGCCCTGGTGTGGTGTAGTTGGCCTCAGCCATAATCACAGGCCCTGGTGTGGTGTAGTTGGCCTCAGCCAGCAGCACAGGGCCTGGTGTGGTGTAGTCGTCTCGGCCAGAAGCAGAGCACTGGTGTGGTGAAGATGGCCTCAACCAGCAGCACAGGCCCTGGTGTGGTGTAGTTGGCCTCAGCCATAATCACAGGCCCTGGTGTGGTGTAGTTGGCCTCAGCCAGCAGCACAGGGTCTGGTGTGGTGTAGTTGGCCTCAACCAGCAGCACAGGCCCTGGTGTGGTGTAGTTGACCTCAGCCATAATCACAGGCCCTGGTGTGGTGAAGATGTCCACATCCAGATCCACAGGCCCTAGTCTGGTGTAGTTGGCCTCAACCAGCAGCACAGGCCCTGTTGTGGTGTATTTGGCCTCAGCCATTATCACAGGCACTGGTGTGGTGAAGATGGCCTCGGCCAGAAGCAAAGGCACTCGTGTGGTGAAGATGGCGTCAACCAGCAGCACAGGCCTGGTGTGGTGTAGTTGGCCTCAACCAGCAGCACAGGCCCTGGTGTGGTGTAGCTGGCCTCAGCCATAATCACAGGCCCTGGTGTGGTGTAGTTGGCCTCAGCAATAATCACAGGCCCTGGTGTGGTGTAGTCGTCTCGGCCAGAAGCAGAGCACTGGTGTGCTGAAGATGGCCTTGGCCAGAAGCAAAGGCACTCCTGTGGTGTAGATGGCCTAGGACAGAGCCACAGGCCATTGTCTGCAATGAATGGTCTACAATGTCGATGTTGGGTTTTTACTCTTTGTATACGGCGAAGATGGCCTTCCCAAAGGCCCTGGTGCGGTGTAGTTGGCCTCAAACAGCAGCACAGGCCCTGTTGTGGTTTAGGTTGCTTCAGCAAGAAGCACAGGACCTGGTGTGGAGTAGTGGGCTCAGCCAGAAGCACTGGCCTTGGTGTGGTGAAGGTGGCTTCAGCCAGCAGCACAGGCCATGGTGTGGTGTAGGTGGTCTCAGCAAGAAGCACAGGCCCTGGTGTGGTGTAGTCGTCTCGGCCAGAAGCAAAGGCACTCCTGTGGTGTAGATGGCCTAGGACAGAGCCACAGGCCATTGTCTGCAATGAATGGTCTACAATGTCGATGTTGGGTTTTTACTCTTTGTATACGGCGAAGATGGCCTTCCAAAAGGCCCTGGTGCGGTGTAGTTGGCCTCAACCAGCAGCACAGGCCCTGGTGTGGTGAAGTTGGCCTCAGCCATAATCACAGGCCCTGGTGTGGTGAAGATGGCCTCGGCCAGAAACAAAGCCACTCGTGTGGTGTAGTTGGCCTCACCCAGCAGCACAGGCCCAGTTGTGGTGTATTTGGCATCAGCCATAATCACAGGCCCTGGTGTGGTGAAGATGGCCACAGTCAGAGCCACAGGCCCTGGTGTGGTGTAGTTGGCCTCAACCAGCAGCACAGGCCCTGGTGTGGTGAAGTTGGCCTCAGACACAATCACAGGCCCTGGTGTGGTGAAGATGGCCTTGGCCAGAAGCAAAGCCACTCCTGTGGTGTAGATGGCCTAGGACAGAGCCACAGGCCATTGTCTGCAATAAATGGTCTACAATGTCGATGTTGGGTTTTTACTCTTTGTGTACGGCGAAGATGGCCTTCCAAAAGGCCCTGGTGCGGTGTAGTTGGCCTCAACCAGCAGCACAGGCCCTGGTGTGGTGTAGTTGGCCTCAGCCATAATCACAGGCCCTGGTGTGGTGAAGATGGCCACAGCCAGATCCACAGGCCCTAGTCTGGTGTAGTTGGCCTCAACCAGCAGCACAGGCCCTGTTGTGGTGTATTTGGCCTCAGCAATAATCACAGGCCCTGGTGTGGTGTAGTCGTCTCGGCCAGAAGCAAAGGCACTCCTGTGGTGTAGATGGCCTAGGACAGAGCCACAGGCCATTGTCTGCAATGAATGGTCTACAATGTCGATGTTGGGTTTTTACTCTTTGTATACGGCGAAGATGGCCTTCCAAAAGGCCCTGGTGCGGTGTAGTTGGCCTCAACCAGCAGCACAGGCCCTGGTGTGGTGTAGTTGGCCTAAACCAGCAGCTCAGGCCCTGGTGTGGTGTAGTTGGCCTCAGCAATAATCACCGGCCCTGGTGTGGTGTAGTTGGCCTCAACTAGCAGCACAGGCCTGGTGTGGTGTAGTTGGCCTCAACCAGCAGCACAGGCCCTGGTGTGGTGTAGTTGGCCTCAGCCATAATCACAGGCCCTGGTGTGGTGTAGTTGGCCTCAGCCAGCAGCACAGGGCCTGGTGTGGTGTAGTCGTCTCGGCCAGAAGCAGAGCACTGGTGTGGTGAAGATGGCCACAGCCAGAGCCACAGGCCCTGGTGTGGTTTAGTTGGCCTCAACCAGCAGCACAGGCCCTGGTGTGGTGAAGTTGGCCTCAGCCATAATAACAGGCCCTGGTGTGGTGAAGATGGCCTCGGCCAGAAGCAAAGGCACTCGTGTGGTGAAGATGGCCTCAACCAGCAGCACAGGCCTGGTGTGGTGTAGTTGGCCTCAGCCATAATTACAGGCCCTGGTGTGGTGTAGTTGGCCTCAGCCACCAGCACAGGGCCTGGTGTGGTGTAGTCGTCTCGGCCAGAAGCAGAGCACTGGTGTGGTGAAGATGGCCACAGCCAGAGCCACAGGCCCTGGTGTGGTGTAGTTGGCCTCAACCAGCAGCACAGGCCCTGGTGTGGTGAAGTTGGCCTCAGCCATAATCACAGGCCCTGGTGTGGTGTAGTTGGCCTCAACCAGCAGCACAGGCCCTGGTGTGGTGTATTTGGCCTCAACCAGCAGCTCAGGCCCTGGTGTGGTGTAGTTGGCCTCAGCAATAATCACCGGCCCTGGTGTGGTGTAGTTGGCCTCAACCAGCAGCACAGGCCTGGTGTGGTGTAGTTGGCCTCAACCAGCAGCACAGGCCTGGTGTGGTGTAGTTGGCCTCAACCAGCAGCACAGGGCCTGGTGTGGTGTAGTTGGCCTCAGCCATAATCACAGGCCCTGGTGTGGTGTAGTTGGCCTCAGCCAGTAGCACAGGGCCTGGTGTGGTGTAGTCGTCTCGGCCAGAAGCAGAGCACTGGTGTGGTGAAGATGGCCACAGCCAGAGCCACAGGCCCTGGTGTGGTGTAGTCGGCCTCAACCAGCACCAAAGGCTCTGTTGTGGTTTAGGTTGCCTCAGCAAGAAGCACAGGACCTGGTGTGTAGTAGTGGGCTCAGCCAGAAGCACTGGCCTTGGTGTGGTGAAGGTGGCTTCAGCCAGAAGCACAGGCCATGGTGTGGTGTAGGTGGTCTCAGTAAGAAGCACAGACCCTGGTGTGGTGTAGTCGCCTCGGCCAGAAGCAGAGCACTGTTCTGGTGCAGATGGCCTCAGCCAGTGCCACAGGCCCTAGTGTGGTGTAGTTGGCCTCACCCAGCAGCACAGGCCCTGGTGTTGTGGTGTATTTGGCATCAGCCATAATCACAGGCCCTGGTGTGGTGAAGATGGCCACAGCCAGAGCCACAGGCCCTGGTGTGGTGTAGTTGGCCTCAACCAGCAGCACAGGCCCTGGTGTGGTGAAGTTGGCCTCAGCCATAATCACAGGCCCTGGTGTGGTGAAGATGGCCTCGGCCAGAAGCAAAGGCACTGGTGTGGTGAACATGGCCTCAACAAGGAGCACAGGCCCTGGTGTGGTGTAGTTGGCCTCAACCAGCAGCACAGGCCCTGGTGTGGTGTAGTTGGCCTCAACCAGCAGCACAGGCCCTGGTGTGGTGAAGTTGGACTCAGCCATAATCACAGGCCCTGGTGTGGTGAAGATGGCCTTGGCCAGAAGCAAAGGCACTCCTGTGGTGTAGATGGGCTAGGACAGAGCCACAGGCCATTGTCTGCAATGAATGGTCTACAATGTCGATGTTGGGTTTTTACTCTTTGTATACGGCGAAGATGGCCTTCCAAAAGGCCCTGGTGCGGTGTAGTTGGCCTCAACCAGCAGCACAGGCCCTGGTTTGGTGAAATTGGCCTCAGCCATAATCACAGGCCCTGGTGTGGAGAAGATGGCCTCGGCCAGAAGCAAAGGCACTCGTGTGGTGTAGTTGGCCTCAACCAGCAGCACAGGCCCTGGTGTGGTGAAGTTGGCCTCAGCCATATTCACAGGCCGTGGTGTGGTGTAGTTGGCCTCAACCAGCAGCTCAGGCCCTGGTGTCGTGTAGTTGGCCTCAACCAGCAGCTCAGGCCCTGGTGTGGTGTAGTTGGCCTCAGCAATAATCACCGGCCCTGGTGTGGTGTAGTTGGCCTCAACCAGCAGCACAGGCCTGGTGTGGTGTAGTTGGCCTCAACCAGCAGCACAGGCGTGGTGTGGTGTAGTTGGCCTCAACCAGCAGCACAGGCCTGGTGTGGTGTAGTTGGCCTCAACCAGCAGTACAGGCCTGGTGTGGTGTAGTTGGCCTCAGCCATAATCACAGGCCCTGGTGTGGTGTAGTTGGCCTCAGCCAGCAGCACAGGGCCTGGTGTGGTGTAGTCGTCTCGGCCAGAAGCAGAGCACTGGTGTGGTGAAGATGGCCACAGCCAGAGCCACAGGCCCTGGTGTGGTGTAGTTGGCCTCAACCAGCAGCACAGGCCCTGGTGTGGTGAAGTTGGCCTCAACCAGCAGCACAGGCCCTGGTGTGGTGAAGTTGGCCTCAGCCATAATAACAGGCCCTGGTGTGGTGAAGATGGCCTCGGCCAGAAGCAAAGGCACTCGTGTGGTGAAGATGGCCTCAACCAGCAGCACAGGCCTGGTGTGGTGTAGTTGGCCTCAGCCATAATTACAGGCCCTGGTGTGGTGTAGTTGGCCTCAGCCACCAGCACAGGGCCTGGTGTGGTGTAGTCGTCTCGGCCAGAAGCAGAACACTGGTGTGGTGAAGATGGCCACAGCCAGAGCCACAGGCCATGGTGTGGTGTAGTTGGCCTCAACCAGCAGCACAGGCCCTGGTGTGGTGAAGTTTTCCTCAGCCATAATCACAGGCCCTGGTGTGGTGTAGTTGGCCTCAACCAGCAGCACAGGCCCTGGTGTGGTGTATTTGGCCTCAACCAGCAGCTCAGGCCCTGGTGTGGTGTAGTTGGCCTCAGCAATAATCACCGGCCCTGGTGTGGTGTAGTTGGCCTCAGCAATAATCACCGGCCCTGGTGTGGTGTAGTTGGCCTCAACCAGCAGCACAGGCCTGGTGTGGTGTAGTTGGCCTCAACCAGCAGCACAGGCCTGGTGTGGTGTAGTTGGCCTCAACCAGCAGCACAGGGCCTGGTGTGGTGTAGTTGGCCTCAGCCATAATCACAGGCCCTGGTGTGGTGTAGTTGGCCTCAGCCAGTAGCACAGGGCCTGGTGTGGTGTAGTCGTCTCGGCCAGAAGCAGAGCACTGGTGTGGTGAAGATGGCCACAGCCAGAGCCACAGGCCCTGGTGTGGTGTAGTCGGCCTCAACCAGCACCACAGGCTCTGTTGTGGTTTAGGTTGCCTCAGCAAGAAGCACAGGACCTGGTGTGTAGTAGTGGGCTCAGCCAGAAGCACTGGCCTTGGTGTGGTGAAGGTGGCTTCAGCCAGAAGCACAGGCCATGGTGTGGTGTAGGTGGTCTCAGTAAGAAGCACAGACCCTGGTGTGGTGTAGTCGCCTCGGCCAGAAGCAGAGCGCTGTTCTGGTGCAGATGGCCTCAGCCAGTGCCACAGGCCCTAGTGTGGTGTAGATGGCCTCACCCAGCAGCACAGGCCCTGGTGTTGTGGTGTATTTGGCATCAGCCATAATCACAGGCCCTGGTGTGGTGAAGATGGCCACAGCCAGAGCCACAGGCCCTGGTGTGGTGTAGTTGGCCTCAACCAGCAGCACAGGCCCTGGTGTGGTGAAGTTGGCCTCAGCCATAATCACAGGCCCTGGTGTGGTGAAGATGGCCTCGGCCAGAAGCAAAGGCACTGGTGTGGTGAACATGGCCTCAACAAGGAGCACAGGCCCTGGTGTGGTGTAGTTGGCCTCAACCAGCAGCACAGGCCCTGGTGTGGTGTAGTTGGCCTCAACCAGCAGCACAGGCCCTGGTGTGGTGAAGTTGGACTCAGCCATAATCACAGGCCCTGGTGTGGTGAAGATGGCCTTGGCCAGAAGCAAAGGCACTCCTGTGGTGTAGATGGCCTAGGACAGAGCCACAGGCCATTGTCTGCAATGAATGGTCTACAATGTCGATGTTGGGTTTTTACTCTTTGTATACGGCGAAGATGGCCTTCCAAAAGGCCCTGGTGCGGTGTAGTTGGCCTCAACCAGCAGCACAGGCCCTGGTTTGGTGAAATTGGCCTCAGCCATAATCACAGGCCCTGGTGTGGAGAAGATGGCCTCGGCCAGAAGCAAAGGCACTCGTGTGGTGTAGTTGGCCTCAACCAGCAGCATAGGCCCTGGTGTGGTGAAGTTGGCCTCAGCCATATTCACAGGCCGTGGTGTGGTGTAGTTGGCCTCAACCAGCAGCTCAGGCCCTGGTGTCGTGTAGTTGGCCTCAACCAGCAGCTCAGGCCCTGGTGTGGTGTAGTTGGCCTCAGCAATAATCACCGGCCCTGGTGTGGTGTAGTTGGCCTCAACCAGCAGCACAGGCACTGGTGTGGTGTAGTTGGCCTCAACCAGCAGCACAGGCCTGGTGTGGTGTAGTTGGCCTCAACCAGCAGCACAGGCCTGGTGTGGTGTAGTTGGCCTCAACCAGCAGCACAGGCCCTGGTGTGGTGTAGTTGGCCTCAGCCATAATCACAGGCCCTGGTGTGGTGTAGTTGGCCTCAGCCAGCAGCACAGGGCCTGGTGTGGTGTAGTCGTCTCGGCCAGAAGCAGAGCACTGGTGTGGTGAAGATGGCCACAGCCAGAGCCACAGGCCCTGGTGTGGTGTAGTTGGCCTCAACCAGCAGCACAGGCCCTGGTGTGGTGAAGTTGGCCTCAACCAGCAGCACAGGCCCTGGTGTGGTGAAGTTGGCCTCAGCCATAATAACAGGCCCTGGTGTGGTGAAGATGGCCTCGGCCAGAAGCAAAGGCACTCGTGTGGTGAAGATGGCCTCAACCAGCAGCACAGGCCTGGTGTGGTGTAGTTGGCCTCAGCCATAATTACAGGCCCTGGTGTGGTGTAGTTGGCCTCAGCCACCAGCACAGGGCCTGGTGTGGTGTAGTCGTCTCGGCCAGAAGCAGAGCACTGGTGTGGTGAAGCTGGCCACAGCCAGAGCCACAGGCCCTGGTGTGGTGTAGTTGGCCTCAACCAGCAGCACAGGCCCTGGTGTGGTGAAGTTTTCCTCAGCCATAATCACAGGCCCTGGTGTGGTGTAGTTGGCCTCAACCAGCAGCACAGGCCCTGGTGTGGTGTATTTGGCCTCAACCAGCAGCTCAGGCCCTGGTGTGGTGTAGTTGGCCTCAGCAATAATCACCGGCCCTGGTGTGGTGTAGTTGGCCTCAGCAATAATCACCGGCCCTGGTGTGGTGTAGTTGGCCTCAACCAGCAGCACAGGCCTGGTGTGGTGTAGTTGGCCTCAACCAGCAGCACAGGCCTGGTGTGGTGTAGTTGGCCTCAACCAGCAGCACAGGGCCTGGTGTGGTGTAGTTGGCCTCAGCCATAATCACAGGCCCTGGTGTGGTGTAGTTGGCCTCAGCCAGTAGCACAGGGCCTGGTGTGGTGTAGTCGTCTCGGCCAGAAGCAGAGCACTGGTGTGGTGAAGATGGCCACAGCCAGAGCCACAGGCCCTGGTGTGGTGTAGTCGGCCTCAACCAGCACCACAGGCTCTGTTGTGGTTTAGGTTGCCTCAGCAAGAAGCACAGGACCTGGTGTGTAGTAGTGGGCTCAGCCAGAAGCACTGGCCTTGGTGTGGTGAAGGTGGCTTCAGCCAGAAGCACAGGCCATGGTGTGGTGTAGGTGGTCTCAGTAAGAAGCACAGACCCTGGTGTGGTGTAGTCGCCTCGGCCAGAAGCAGAGCACTGTTCTGGTGCAGATGGCCTCAGCCAGTGCCACAGGCCCTAGTGTGGTGTAGTTGGCCTCACCCAGCAGCACAGGCCCTGGTGTTGTGGTGTATTTGGCATCAGCCATAATCACAGGCCCTGGTGTGGTGAAGATGGCCACAGCCAGAGCCACAGGCCCTGGTGTGGTGTAGTTGGCCTCAACCAGCAGCACAGGCCCTGGTGTGGTGAAGTTGGCCTCAGCCATAATCACAGGCCCTGGTGTGGTGAAGATGGCCTCGGCCAGAAGCAAAGGCACTGGTGTGGTGAACATGGCCTCAACAAGGAGCACAGGCCCTGGTGTGGTGTAGTTGGCCTCAACCAGCAGCACAGGCCCTGGTGTGGTGTAGTTGGCCTCAACCAGCAGCACAGGCCCTGGTGTGGTGAAGTTGGACTCAGCCATAATCACAGGCCCTGGTGTGGTGAAGATGGCCTTGGCCAGAAGCAAAGGCACTCCTGTGGTGTAGATGGCCTAGGACAGAGCCACAGGCCATTGTCTGCAATGAATGGGCTACAATGTCGATGTTGGGTTTTTACTCTTTGTATACGGCGAAGATGGCCTTCCAAAAGGCCCTGGTGCGGTGTAGTTGGCCTCAACCAGCAGCACAGGCCCTGGTTTGGTGAAATTGGCCTCAGCCATAATCACAGGCCCTGGTGTGGAGAAGATGGCCTCGGCCAGAAGCAAAGGCACTCGTGTGGTGTAGTTGGCCTCAACCAGCAGCACAGGCCCTGGTGTGGTGAAGTTGGCCTCAGCCATATTCACAGGCCGTGGTGTGGTGTAGTTGGCCTCAACCAGCAGCTCAGGCCCTGGTGTCGTGTAGTTGGCCTCAACCAGCAGCTCAGGCCCTGGTGTCGTGTAGTTGGCCTCAGCAATAATCACCGGCCCTGGTGTGGTGTAGTTGGCCTCAACCAGCAGCACAGGCCTGGTGTGGTGTAGTTGGCCTCAACCAGCAGCACAGGCCTGGTGTGGTGTAGTTGGCCTCAACCAGCAGCACAGGCCTGGTGTGGTGTAGTTGGCCTCAACCAGCAGCACAGGCCCTGGTGCGGTGTAGTTGGCCTCAACCAGCAGCACAGGCCCTGGTGTGGTGAAGTTGGCCTCAGCCATAATCACAGGCCCTGGTGTGGTGAAGATGGCCTCAACCAGCAGCACAGGCCTTGGTGTGGTGAAGGTGGCTTCAGCCAGCAGCACAGGCCATGGTGTGGTGTAGGTGGTCTCAGCAAGAAGCACAGACCCTGGTGTGGTGTTGTCGCTTCGGCCAGAAGCAAAGCACTGTTGTGGTGCAGATGGCCTCAGCCAGTGCCACAGGCCCTAGTGTGGTGTAGTTGGCCTCAACCAGCAGCACAGGCCCTGTTGTGGTGTATTTGGCCTCAGCCATAATCACAGGCCCTGGTGTGGTGAAGATGGCCTTGGCCAGAAGCAAAGGCACTCCTGTGGTGTAGATGGCCTAGGACAGAGCCACAGTCCATTGTCTGCAATGAAGGGTCTACAATGTCGATGTTGGGTTTTTACTCTTTGTATACGGCGAAGATGGCCTTCCAAAAGGCCCTGGTGCGGTGTAGTTGGCCTCAAACAGCAGCACAGGCCCTGTTGTGGTTTAGGTTGCCTCAGCAAGAAGCACAGGACGTGGTGTGGAGTAGTGGGCTCAGCCAGAAGCACTGGCCTTGGTGTGGTGAAGGTGGCTTCAGCCAGCAGCACAGGCCCTGGTGTGGTGTAGGTGGTCTCAGCAAGAAGCACAGACCCTGGTGTGGTGTAGTTGGCCTCAACCAGCAGCACAGGCCCTGTTGTGGTGTATTTGGCCTCAGCCATAATCACAGGCCCTGGTGTGGTGAAGATGGCCTTGGCCAGAAGCAAAGGCACTCCTGTGGTGTAGATGGCCTAGGACAGAGCCACAGTCCATTGTCTGCAATGAAGGGTCTACAATGTCGATGTTGGGTTTTTACTCTTTGTATACGGCGAAGATGGCCTTCCAAAAGGCCCTGGTGCGGTGTAGTTGGCCTCAAACAGCAGCACAGGCCCTGTTGTGGTTTAGGTTGCCTCAGCAAGAAGCACAGGACGTGGTGTGGAGTAGTGGGCTCAGCCAGAAGCACTGGCCTTGGTGTGGTGAAGGTGGCTTCAGCCAGCAGCACAGGCCATGGTGTGGTGTAGGTGGTCTCAGCAAGAAGCACAGACCCTGGTGTGGTGTAGTCGCCTCGGCCAGAAGCAGAGCACTGTTGTGGTGCAGATGGCCTCAGCCAGTGCCACAGGCCCTAGTGTGGTGTAGTTGGCCTCACCCAGTAGCTTATGCCCTGTTGTGGTGTAGTTGGCCTCAGCCATAGTCACAGGCCCTGGTGTGGTGAAGATGGCCTCAACATGCAGCACAGGCCCTGGTGTGGTGAAGATGGCCTCAACATGCAGCACAGGCCCTGGTGTGGTGAAGTTGGCCTCAGCCATAGTCACAGGCCCTGGTGTGGTGAAGATGGCCTCGGCCAGAAGCAACGGCACTGGTGTGGTGAAGATGGCCTCAACAAGCAGCACAGGCCCTGGTGTGGTGTAGTTGGCCTCAACCAGCAGCACAGGCCCTGGTGTGGTGAAGTTGGCCTCAGCCATAATCTCAGGCCCTGGTGTGGTGAAGATGGCCTTGCCCAGAAGCAAAGGCACTCCTGTGGTGTAGATGGCCTAGGACAGAGCCACAGGCCATTGTCTGCAATGAATGGTCTACAATGTCGTTGTTGGGTATTTACTCTTTGTATACGGCGAAGATGGCCTTCCAAAAGGCCCTGGTGCGGTGTAGTTGGCCTCAACCAGCAGCACAGGCCCTGGTGTGGTGAAGTTTGCCTCAGCCATAATCACAGGCCCTGGTGTGGTGAAGATGGCCTCGGCCAGAAGCAAAGGCACTGGTGTGGTGAAGATGGCCTCAGCCATAATCACAGGCCGTGGTGTGGTGTAGTTGGCCTCAACCAGCAGCACAGGCCCTGGTGTGGTGTAGATGGCCTCAACCAGCAGCTCAGGCCCTGGTGTGGTGTAGTTGGCCTCAGCAATAATCACAGGCCCTGGTGTGGTGTAGTTGGCCTCAACCAGCAGCACAGGCCTGGTGTGGTGTAGTTGGCCTCAACCAGCAGCACAGGCCCTGGTGTGGTGTAGTTGGCCTCAGCCATAATCACAGGCCCTGGTATGGTGTAGTTGGCCTCAGCCAGCAGCACAGGGCCTGGTGTGGTGTAGTCGTCTCGGCCAGAAGCAGAGAACTGGTGTGGTGAAGATGGCCACAGCCAGAGCCACAGGCCCTGGTGTGGTGTAGTTGGCCTCAACCAGCAGCACAGGTCCTGGTGTGGTGAAGTTGGCCTCGGCCATAATCACAGGCCCTGGTGTGGTGAAGTTGGCCTCAGCCATAGTCACAGGCCCTGGTGTGGTGAAGATGGCCTCGGCCAGAAGCAACGGCACTGGTGTGGTGAAGATGGCCTCAACAAGCAGCACAGGCCCTGGTGTGGTGTAGTTGGCCTCAACCAGCAGCACAGGCCCTGGTGTGGTGAAGTTGGCCTCAGCCATAATCACAGGCCCTGGTGTGGAGAAGATGGCCTCGGCCAGAAGTAAAGGCACTCGTGTGGTGAAGATGGCCTCAACCAGCAGCACAGGCCTGCTGTGGTGTAGTTGGCCTCAACCAGCAGCACAGGCCCTGGTGTGGTGTAGTTGGCCTCAGCCATAATTACAGGCCCTGGTGTGGTGTAGTTGGCCTCAGCCAGCAGCACAGGCCCTGGTGTGGTGTAGTCGTCTCGGCCAGAAGCAGAGCACTGGTGTGGTGAAGATGGCCACAGCCAGAGCCACAGGCCCTGGTGTGGTGTAGTTGGCCTCAACCAGCAGCACAGCCCTGGTGTGGTGAAGTTGGCCTCAGCCATATTCACAGGCCCTGGTGTGGTGTAGTTGGCCTCAACCAGCAGCACAGGCCCTGGTCTGGTGTAGTTGGCCTCAACCAGCAGCAAAGGCACTCGTGTGGTGTAGTTGGCCTCAACCAGCAGCACAGGCCCTGGTGTGGTGAAGTTGGCCTCAGCCATATTCACAGGCCGTGGTGTGGTGTAGTTGGCCTCAACCAGCAGCTCAGGCCCTGGTGTCGTGTAGTTGGCCTCAACCAGCAGCTCAGGCCCTGGTGTCGTGTAGTTGGCCTCAGCAATAATCACAGGCCCTGGTGTGGTGTAGTTGGCCTCAACCAGCAGCACAGGCCTGGTGTGGTGTAGTTGGCCTCAACCAGCAGCACAGGCCTGGTGTGGTGTAGTTGGCCTCAACCAGCAGCACAGGCCTGGTGTGGTGTAGTTGGCCTCAACCAGCAGCACAGGCCCTGGTGCGGTGTAGTTGGCCTCAACCAGCAGCACAGGCCCTGGTGTGGTGAAGTTGGCCTCAGCCATAATCACAGGCCCTGGTGTGGTGAAGATGGCCTCAACCAGCAGCACAGGCCTTGGTGTGGTGAAGGTGGCTTCAGCCAGCAGCACAGGCCATGGTGTGGTGTAGGTGGTCTCAGCAAGAAGCACAGACCCTGGTGTGGTGTTGTCGCTTCGGCCAGAAGCAAAGCACTGTTGTGGTGCAGATGGCCTCAGCCAGTGCCACAGGCCCTAGTGTGGTGTAGTTGGCCTCAACCAGCAGCACAGGCCCTGTTGTGGTGTATTTGGCCTCAGCCATAATCACAGGCCCTGGTGTGGTGAAGATGGCCTTGGCCAGAAGCAAAGGCACTCCTGTGGTGTAGATGGCCTAGGACAGAGCCACAGTCCATTGTCTGCAATGAAGGGTCTACAATGTCGATGTTGGGTTTTTACTCTTTGTATACGGCGAAGATGGCCTTCCAAAAGACCCTGGTGCGGTGTAGTTGGCCTCAAACAGCAGCACAGGCCCTGGTGTGGTGTAGTTGGCCTCAGCAAGAAGCACAGGACGTGGTGTGGAGTAGTGGGCTCAGCCAGAAGCACTGGCCTTGGTGTGGTGAAGGTGGCTTCAGCCAGCAGCACAGGCCCTGGTGTGGTGTAGGTGGTCTCAGCAAGAAGCACAGACCCTGGTGTGGTGTAGTTGGCCTCAACCAGCAGCACAGGCCCTGTTGTGGTGTATTTGGCCTCAGCCATAATCACAGGCCCTGGTGTGGTGAAGATGGCCTTGGCCAGAAGCAAAGGCACTCCTGTGGTGTAGATGGCCTAGGACAGAGCCACAGGCCATTGTTTGCAATGAATGGTCTACAATGCCGATGTTGGGTTTTTACTCTTTGTATACGGCGAAGATGGCATTCCAAAAGACCCTGGTGCGGTGTAGTTGGCCTCAACCAGCAGCACAGGCCCTGGTTTGGTGAAATTGGCCTCAGCCATAATCACAGGCCCTGGTGTGGAGAAGATGGCCTCGGCCAAAAGTAAAGGCACTCGTGTGGTGAAGATGGCCTCAACCAGCAGCACAGGCCTGGTGTGGTGTAGTTGGCCTCAACCAGCAGCACAGGCCCTGGTGTGGTGTAGTTGGCCTCAGCCATAATTACAGGCCCTGGTGTGGTGTAGTTGGCCTCAGCCATAATTACAGGCCCTGGTGTGGCGTAGTTGGCCTCAGCCAGCAGCACAGGCCCTGGTGTGGTGTAGTCGTCTCGGCCAGAAGCAGAGCACTGGTGTGGTGAAGATGGCCACAGCCAGAGCCACAGGCCCTGGTGTGGTGTAGTTGGCCTCAACCAGCAGCACAGGCCTGGTGTGGTGAAGTTGGCCTCAGCCATATTCACAGGCCCTGGTGTGGTGTAGTTGGCCTCAACCAGCAGCACAGGCCCTGGTCTGGTGTAGTTGGCCTCAACCAGCAGCACAGGCCCTGGTCTGGTGTAGTTGGCCTCAACCAGCAGCTCAGGCCATGGTGTGGTGTAGTTGGCCTCAGCAATAATCACCGGCCCTGGTGTGGTGTATTTGGCCTCAACCAGCAGCACAGGCCTGGTGTGGTGTAGTTGGCCTCAACCAGCAGCACAGGCCCTGGTGTGGTGTAGTTGGCCTCAGCCATAATCACAGGCCCTGGTGTGGTGTAGTTGGCCTCAGCCAGCAGCACAGGTCCTGGTGTGGTGTAGTCGTCTCGGCCAGAAGCAGAGCACTGGTGTGGTGAAGATGGCCACAGCCAGAGCCACAGGCCCTGGTGTGGTGTAGTTGGCCTCAACCAGCAGCACAGGCCCTGGTGTGGTGAAGTTGGCCTCGGCCGTAATCACAGGCCCTGGTGTGGTGAAGATGGCCTTGGCCAGAAGCAAAGGCACTCCTGTGGTGTAGATGGCCTAGGACAGAGCCACAGGCCATTGTCTGCAATGAATGGTCTACAATGTCGATGTTGGGTTTTTACTCTTTGTATACGGCGAAGATGGCCTTCCAAAAGGCCCTGGTGCGGTGTAGTTGGCCTCAAACAGCACCACAGGCTCTGTTGTGGTTTAGGTTGCCTCATCAAGAAGCACAGGACCTGGTGTGGAGTAGTGGGCTCAGCCAGAAGCACTGGCCTTGGTGTGGTGAAGGTGGCTTCAGCCAGCAGCACAGGCCATGGTGTGGTGTAGGTGGTCTCAGCAAGAAGCACAGACCCTGGTGTGGTGTAGTCGCTTCGGCCAGAAGCAAAGCACTGTTGTGGTGCAGATGGCCTCAGCCAGTGCCACAGGCCCTAGTGTGGTGTAGTTGGCCTCAACCAGCAGCACAGGCCCTGTTGTGGTGTATTTGGCCTCAGCCATAATCACAGGCCCTGGTGTGGTGAAGATGGCCTTGGCCAGAAGCAAAGGCACTCCTGTGGTGTAGATGGCCTAGGACAGAGCCACAGTCCATTGTCTGCAATGAAGGGTCTACAATGTCGATGTTGGGTTTTTACTCTTTGTATACGGCGAAGATGGCCTTCCAAAAGGCCCTGGTGCGGTGTAGTTGGCCTCAAACAGCAGCACAGGCCCTGTTGTGGTTTAGGTTGCCTCAGCAAGAAGCACAGGACGTGGTGTGGAGTAGTGGGCTCAGCCAGAAGCACTGGCCTTGGTGTGGTGAAGGTGGCTTCAGCCAGCAGCACAGGCCATGGTGTGGTGTAGGTGGTCTCAGCAAGAAGCACAGACCCTGGTGTGGTGTAGTCGCCTCGGCCAGAAGCAGAGCACTGTTGTGGTGCAGATGGCCTCAGCCAGTGCCACAGGCCCTAGTGTGGTGTAGTTGGCCTCACCCAGTAGCTTATGCCCTGTTGTGGTGTAGTTGGCCTCAGCCATAGTCACAGGCCCTGGTGTGGTGAAGATGGCCTCAACATGCAGCACAGGCCCTGGTGTGGTGAAGATGGCCTCAACATGCAGCACAGGCCCTGGTGTGGTGAAGTTGGCCTCAGCCATAGTCACAGGCCCTGGTGTGGTGAAGATGGCCTCGGCCAGAAGCAACGGCACTGGTGTGGTGAAGATGGCCTCAACAAGCAGCACAGGCCCTGGTGTGGTGTAGTTGGCCTCAACCAGCAGCACAGGCCCTGGTGTGGTGAAGTTGGCCTCAGCCATAATCTCAGGCCCTGGTGTGGTGAAGATGGCCTTGCCCAGAAGCAAAGGCACTCCTGTGGTGTAGATGGCCTAGGATAGAGCCACAGGCCATTGTCTGCAATGAATGGTCTACAATGTCGTTGTTGGGTATTTACTCTTTGTATACGGCGAAGATGGCCTTCCAAAAGGCCCTGGTGCGGTGTAGTTGGCCTCAACCAGCAGCACAGGCCCTGGTGTGGTGAAGTTGGCCTCAGCCATAATCACAGGCCCTGGTGTGGTGAAGATGGCCTCGGCCAGAAGCAAAGGCACTGGTGTGGTGAAGATGGCCTCAGCCATAATCACAGGCCGTGGTGTGGTGTAGTTGGCCTCAACCAGCAGCACAGGCCCTGGTGTGGTGTAGATGGCCTCAACCAGCAGCTCAGGCCCTGGTGTGGTGTAGTTGGCCTCAGCAATAATCACAGGCCTGGTGTGGTGTAGTTGGCCTCAACCAGCAGCACAGGCCTGGTGTGGTGTAGTTGGCCTCAACCAGCAGCACAGGCCCTGGTGTGGTGTAGTTGGCCTCAGCCATAATCACAGGCCCTGGTATGGTGTAGTTGGCCTCAGCCAGCAGCACAGGGCCTGGTGTGGTGTAGTCGTCTCGGCCAGAAGCAGAGAACTGGTGTGGTGAAGATGGCCACAGCCAGAGCCACAGGCCCTGGTGTGGTGTAGTTGGCCTCAACCAGCAGCACAGGTCCGGGTGTGGTGAAGTTGGCCTCGGCCATAATCACAGGCCCTGGTGTGGTGAAGATGGCCTTTGCCATAATCACAGGCCCTGGTGTGGTGTAGATGGGCTAGGATAGAGCCACAGGCCATTGTCTGCAATGAATGGTCTACAATGTCGATGTTGGGTTTTTACTCTTTGTATGCGGCGAAGATGGCCTTCCAAAAGGCCCTGGTGCGGTGTAGTTGGCCTCAACCAGCAGCTCAGGCCCTGGTGTGGTGAAGTTTGCCTCAGCCATAATCACAGGCCCTGGTGTGGTGAAGATGGCCACAGCCAGAGCCACAGGCCCTGGTGTGGTGAAGATGGCCACAGCCAGAGCCACAGGCCCTGGTGTGGTGAAGTTGGCCTCAGCCATAGTCACAGGCCCTGGTGTGGTGAAGATGGCCTCGGCCAGAAGCAACGGCACTGGTGTGGTGAAGATGGCCTCAACAAGCAGCACAGGCCCTGGTGTGGTGTAGTTGGCCTCAACCAGCAGCACAGGCCCTGGTGTGGTGAAGTTGGCCTCAGCCATAATCACAGGCCCTGGTGTGGAGAAGATGGCCTCGGCCAGAAGTAAAGGCACTCGTGTGGTGAAGATGGCCTCAACCAGCAGCACAGGCCTGCTGTGGTGTAGTTGGCCTCAACCAGCAGCACAGGCCCTGGTGTGGTGTAGTTGGCCTCAGCCATAATTACAGGCCCTGGTGTGGTGTAGTTGGCCTCAGCCAGCAGCACAGGCCCTGGTGTGGTGTAGTCGTCTCGGCCAGAAGCAGAGCACTGGTGTGGTGAAGATGGCCACAGCCAGAGCCACAGGCCCTGGTGTGGTGTAGTTGGCCTCAACCAGCAGCACAGCCCTGGTGTGGTGAAGTTGGCCTCAGCCATATTCACAGGCCCTGGTGTGGTGTAGTTGGCCTCAACCAGCAGCACAGGCCCTGGTCTGGTGTAGTTGGCCTCAACCAGCAGCACAGGCCCTGGTCTGGTGTAGTTGGTCTCAACCAGCAGCTCAGGCCCTGGTGTGGTGTAGTTGGCCTCAGCAATAATCACCGGCCCTGGTGTGGTGTATTTGGCCTCAACCAGCAGCACAGGCCTGGTGTGGTGTAGTTGGCCTCAACCAGCAGCACAGGCCCTGGTGTGGTGTAGTTGGCCTCAGCCATAATCACAGGCCCTGGTGTGGTGTAGTTGGCCTCAGCCAGCAGCACAGGGCCTGGTGTGGTGTAGTCGTCTCAGCCAGAAGCAGAGCACTGGTGTGGTGAAGATGGCCACAGCCAGAGCCACAGGCCCTGGTGTGGTGTAGTTGGCCTCAACCAGCAGCACAGGCCCTGGTGTGGTGAAGTTGGCCTCGGCCATAATCACAGGCCCTGGTGTGGTGAAGATGGCCTTGGCCAGAAGCAAAGGCACTCCTGTGGTGTAGATGGCCTAGGACAGAACCACAGGCCATTGTCTGCAATGAATGGTCTACAATGTCGATGTTGGGTTTTTACTCTTTGTATACGGCGAAGATGGCCTTCCAAAAGGCCCTGGTGCGGTGTAGTTGGCCTCAAACAGCACCACAGGCTCTGTTGTGGTTTAGGTTGCCGCATCAAGAAGCACAGGACCTGGTGTGGAGTAGTGGGCTCAGCCAGAAGCACTGGCCTTGGTGTGGTGAAGGTGGCTTCAGCCAGCAGCACAGGCCATGGTGTGGTGTAGGTGGTCTCAGCAAGAAGCACAGACCCTGGTGTGGTGTAGTCGCTTCGGCCAGAAGCAAAGCACTGTTGTGGTGCAGATGGCCTCAGCCAGTGCCACAGGCCCTAGTGTGGTGTAGTTGGCCTCAACCAGCAGCACAGGCCCTGTTGTGGTGTATTTGGCCTCAGCCATAATCACAGGCCCTGGTGTGGTGAAGATGGCCTTGGCCAGAAGCAAAGGCACTCCTGTGGTGTAGATGGCCTAGGACAGAGCCACAGTCCATTGTCTGCAATGAAGGGTCTACAATGTCGATGTTGGGTTTTTACTCTTTGTATACGGCGAAGATGGCCTTCCAAAAGGCCCTGGTGCGGTGTAGTTGGCCTCAAACAGCAGCACAGGCCCTGTTGTGGTTTAGGTTGCCTCAGCAAGAAGCACAGGACGTGGTGTGGAGTAGTGGGCTCAGCCAGAAGCACTGGCCTTGGTGTGGTGAAGGTGGCTTCAGCCAGCAGCACAGGCCATGGTGTGGTGTAGGTGGTCTCAGCAAGAAGCACAGACCCTGGTGTGGTGTAGTCGCCTCGGCCAGAAGCAGAGCACTGTTGTGGTGCAGATGGCCTCAGCCAGTGCCACAGGCCCTAGTGTGGTGTAGTTGGCCTCACCCAGTAGCTTATGCCCTGTTGTGGTGTAGTTGGCCTCAGCCATAGTCACAGGCCCTGGTGTGGTGAAGATGGCCTCAGCCATAGTCACAGGCCCTGGTGTGGTGAAGTTGGCCTCAACATGCAGCACAGGCCCTGGTGTGGTGAAGTTGGCCTCAGCAATAATCACCGGCCCTGGTGTGGTGTAGTTGGCCTCAACCAGCAGCACAGGCCTGGTGTGGTGTAGTTGGCCTCAACCAGCAGCACAGGCCTGGTGTGGTGTAGTTGGCCTCAACCAGCAGCACAGGCCTGGTGTGGTGTAGTTGGCCTCAACCAGCAGCACAGGCCCTGGTGCGGTGTAGTTGGCCTCAACCAGCAGCACAGGCCCTGGTGTGGTGAAGTTGGCCTCAGCCATAATCACAGGCCCTGGTGTGGTGAAGATGGCCTCAACCAGCAGCACAGGCCTTGGTGTGGTGAAGGTGGCTTCAGCCAGCAGCACAGGCCATGGTGTGGTGTAGGTGGTCTCAGCAAGAAGCACAGACCCTGGTGTGGTGTTGTCGCTTCGGCCAGAAGCAAAGCACTGTTGTGGTGCAGATGGCCTCAGCCAGTGCCACAGGCCCTAGTGTGGTGTAGTTGGCCTCAACCAGCAGCACAGGCCCTGTTGTGGTGTATTTGGCCTCAGCCATAATCACAGGCCCTGGTGTGGTGAAGATGGCCTTGGCCAGAAGCAAAGGCACTCCTGTGGTGTAGATGGCCTAGGACAGAGCCACAGTCCATTGTCTGCAATGAAGGGTCTACAATGTCGATGTTGGGTTTTTACTCTTTGTATACGGCGAAGATGGCCTTCCAAAAGGCCCTGGTGCGGTGTAGTTGGCCTCAAACAGCAGCACAGGCCCTGTTGTGGTTTAGGTTGCCTCAGCAAGAAGCACAGGACGTGGTGTGGAGTAGTGGGCTCAGCCAGAAGCACTGGCCTTGGTGTGGTGAAGGTGGCTTCAGCCAGCAGCACAGGCCCTGGTGTGGTGTAGGTGGTCTCAGCAAGAAGCACAGACCCTGGTGTGGTGTAGTTGGCCTCAACCAGCAGCACAGGCCCTGTTGTGGTGTATTTGGCCTCAGCCATAATCACAGGCCCTGGTGTGGTGAAGATGGCCTTGGCCAGAAGCAAAGGCACTCCTGTGGTGTAGATGGCCTAGGACAGAGCCACAGTCCATTGTCTGCAATGAAGGGTCTACAATGTCGATGTTGGGTTTTTACTCTTTGTATACGGCGAAGATGGCCTTCCAAAAGGCCCTGGTGCGGTGTAGTTGGCCTCAAACAGCAGCACAGGCCCTGTTGTGGTTTAGGTTGCCTCAGCAAGAAGCACAGGACGTGGTGTGGAGTAGTGGGCTCAGCCAGAAGCACTGGCCTTGGTGTGGTGAAGGTGGCTTCAGCCAGCAGCACAGGCCATGGTGTGGTGTAGGTGGTCTCAGCAAGAAGCACAGACCCTGGTGTGGTGTAGTCGCCTCGGCCAGAAGCAGAGCACTGTTGTGGTGCAGATGGCCTCAGCCAGTGCCACAGGCCCTAGTGTGGTGTAGTTGGCCTCACCCAGTAGCTTATGCCCTGTTGTGGTGTAGTTGGCCTCAGCCATAGTCACAGGCCCTGGTGTGGTGAAGATGGCCTCAACATGCAGCACAGGCCCTGGTGTGGTGAAGATGGCCTCAACATGCAGCACAGGCCCTGGTGTGGTGAAGTTGGCCTCAGCCATAGTCACAGGCCCTGGTGTGGTGAAGATGGCCTCGGCCAGAAGCAACGGCACTGGTGTGGTGAAGATGGCCTCAACAAGCAGCACAGGCCCTGGTGTGGTGAAGTTGGCCTCGGCCATAATCACAGGCCCTGGTGTGGTGAAGATGGCCTTTGCCATAATCACAGGCCCTGGTGTGGTGTAGATGGGCTAGGATAGAGCCACAGGCCATTGTCTGCAATGAATGGTCTACAATGTCGATGTTGGGTTTTTACTCTTTGTATGCGGCGAAGATGGCCTTCCAAAAGGCCCTGGTGCGGTGTAGTTGGCCTCAACCAGCAGCTCAGGCCCTGGTGTGGTGAAGTTTGCCTCAGCCATAATCACAGGCCCTGGTGTGGTGAAGATGGCCACAGCCAGAGCCACAGGCCCTGGTGTGGTGAAGATGGCCACAGCCAGAGCCACAGGCCCTGGTGTGGTGAAGTTGGCCTCAGCCATAGTCACAGGCCCTGGTGTGGTGAAGATGGCCTCGGCCAGAAGCAACGGCACTGGTGTGGTGAAGATGGCCTCAACAAGCAGCACAGGCCCTGGTGTGGTGTAGTTGGCCTCAACCAGCAGCACAGGCCCTGGTGTGGTGAAGTTGGCCTCAGCCATAATCACAGGCCCTGGTGTGGAGAAGATGGCCTCGGCCAGAAGTAAAGGCACTCGTGTGGTGAAGATGGCCTCAACCAGCAGCACAGGCCTGCTGTGGTGTAGTTGGCCTCAACCAGCAGCACAGGCCCTGGTGTGGTGTAGTTGGCCTCAGCCATAATTACAGGCCCTGGTGTGGTGTAGTTGGCCTCAGCCAGCAGCACAGGCCCTGGTGTGGTGTAGTCGTCTCGGCCAGAAGCAGAGCACTGGTGTGGTGAAGATGGCCACAGCCAGAGCCACAGGCCCTGGTGTGGTGTAGTTGGCCTCAACCAGCAGCACAGCCCTGGTGTGGTGAAGTTGGCCTCAGCCATATTCACAGGCCCTGGTGTGGTGTAGTTGGCCTCAACCAGCAGCACAGGCCCTGGTCTGGTGTAGTTGGCCTCAACCAGCAGCACAGGCCCTGGTCTGGTGTAGTTGGTCTCAACCAGCAGCTCAGGCCCTGGTGTGGTGTAGTTGGCCTCAGCAATAATCACCGGCCCTGGTGTGGTGTATTTGGCCTCAACCAGCAGCACAGGCCTGGTGTGGTGTAGTTGGCCTCAACCAGCAGCACAGGCCCTGGTGTGGTGTAGTTGGCCTCAGCCATAATCACAGGCCCTGGTGTGGTGTAGTTGGCCTCAGCCAGCAGCACAGGGCCTGGTGTGGTGTAGTCGTCTCGGCCAGAAGCAGAGCACTGGTGTGGTGAAGATGGCCACAGCCAGAGCCACAGGCCCTGGTGTGGTGTAGTTGGCCTCAACCAGCAGCACAGGCCCTGGTGTGGTGAAGTTGGCCTCGGCCATAATCACAGGCCCTGGTGTGGTGAAGATGGCCTTGGCCAGAAGCAAAGGCACTCCTGTGGTGTAGATGGCCTAGGACAGAACCACAGGCCATTGTCTGCAATGAATGGTCTACAATGTCGATGTTGGGTTTTTACTCTTTGTATACGGCGAAGATGGCCTTCCAAAAGGCCCTGGTGCGGTGTAGTTGGCCTCAAACAGCACCACAGGCTCTGTTGTGGTTTAGGTTGCCTCATCAAGAAGCACAGGACCTGGTGTGGAGTAGTGGGCTCAGCCAGAAGCACTGGCCTTGGTGTGGTGAAGGTGGCTTCAGCCAGCAGCACAGGCCATGGTGTGGTGTAGGTGGTCTCAGCAAGAAGCACAGACCCTGGTGTGGTGTAGTCGCTTCGGCCAGAAGCAAAGCACTGTTGTGGTGCAGATGGCCTCAGCCAGTGCCACAGGCCCTAGTGTGGTGTAGTTGGCCTCAACCAGCAGCACAGGCCCTGTTGTGGTGTATTTGGCCTCAGCCATAATCACAGGCCCTGGTGTGGTGAAGATGGCCTTGGCCAGAAGCAAAGGCACTCCTGTGGTGTAGATGGCCTAGGACAGAGCCACAGTCCATTGTCTGCAATGAAGGGTCTACAATGTCGATGTTGGGTTTTTACTCTTTGTATACGGCGAAGATGGCCTTCCAAAAGGCCCTGGTGCGGTGTAGTTGGCCTCAAACAGCAGCACAGGCCCTGTTGTGGTTTAGGTTGCCTCAGCAAGAAGCACAGGACGTGGTGTGGAGTAGTGGGCTCAGCCAGAAGCACTGGCCTTGGTGTGGTGAAGGTGGCTTCAGCCAGCAGCACAGGCCATGGTGTGGTGTAGGTGGTCTCAGCAAGAAGCACAGACCCTGGTGTGGTGTAGTCGCCTCGGCCAGAAGCAGAGCACTGTTGTGGTGCAGATGGCCTCAGCCAGTGCCACAGGCCCTAGTGTGGTGTAGTTGGCCTCACCCAGTAGCTTATGCCCTGTTGTGGTGTAGTTGGCCTCAGCCATAGTCACAGGCCCTGGTGTGGTGAAGATGGCCTCAGCCATAGTCACAGGCCCTGGTGTGGTGAAGTTGGCCTCAACATGCAGCACAGGCCCTGGTGTGGTGAAGTTGGCCTCAGCAATAATCACCGGCCCTGGTGTGGTGTAGTTGGCCTCAACCAGCAGCACAGGCCTGGTGTGGTGTAGTTGGCCTCAACCAGCAGCACAGGCCTGGTGTGGTGTAGTTGGCCTCAACCAGCAGCACAGGCCTGGTGTGGTGTAGTTGGCCTCAACCAGCAGCACAGGCCCTGGTGCGGTGTAGTTGGCCTCAACCAGCAGCACAGGCCCTGGTGTGGTGAAGTTGGCCTCAGCCATAATCACAGGCCCTGGTGTGGTGAAGATGGCCTCAACCAGCAGCACAGGCCTTGGTGTGGTGAAGGTGGCTTCAGCCAGCAGCACAGGCCATGGTGTGGTGTAGGTGGTCTCAGCAAGAAGCACAGACCCTGGTGTGGTGTTGTCGCTTCGGCCAGAAGCAAAGCACTGTTGTGGTGCAGATGGCCTCAGCCAGTGCCACAGGCCCTAGTGTGGTGTAGTTGGCCTCAACCAGCAGCACAGGCCCTGTTGTGGTGTATTTGGCCTCAGCCATAATCACAGGCCCTGGTGTGGTGAAGATGGCCTTGGCCAGAAGCAAAGGCACTCCTGTGGTGTAGATGGCCTAGGACAGAGCCACAGTCCATTGTCTGCAATGAAGGGTCTACAATGTCGATGTTGGGTTTTTACTCTTTGTATACGGCGAAGATGGCCTTCCAAAAGGCCCTGGTGCGGTGTAGTTGGCCTCAAACAGCAGCACAGGCCCTGTTGTGGTTTAGGTTGCCTCAGCAAGAAGCACAGGACGTGGTGTGGAGTAGTGGGCTCAGCCAGAAGCACTGGCCTTGGTGTGGTGAAGGTGGCTTCAGCCAGCAGCACAGGCCCTGGTGTGGTGTAGGTGGTCTCAGCAAGAAGCACAGACCCTGGTGTGGTGTAGTTGGCCTCAACCAGCAGCACAGGCCCTGTTGTGGTGTATTTGGCCTCAGCCATAATCACAGGCCCTGGTGTGGTGAAGATGGCCTTGGCCAGAAGCAAAGGCACTCCTGTGGTGTAGATGGCCTAGGACAGAGCCACAGTCCATTGTCTGCAATGAAGGGTCTACAATGTCGATGTTGGGTTTTTACTCTTTGTATACGGCGAAGATGGCCTTCCAAAAGGCCCTGGTGCGGTGTAGTTGGCCTCAAACAGCAGCACAGGCCCTGTTGTGGTTTAGGTTGCCTCAGCAAGAAGCACAGGACGTGGTGTGGAGTAGTGGGCTCAGCCAGAAGCACTGGCCTTGGTGTGGTGAAGGTGGCTTCAGCCAGCAGCACAGGCCATGGTGTGGTGTAGGTGGTCTCAGCAAGAAGCACAGACCCTGGTGTGGTGTAGTCGCCTCGGCCAGAAGCAGAGCACTGTTGTGGTGCAGATGGCCTCAGCCAGTGCCACAGGCCCTAGTGTGGTGTAGTTGGCCTCACCCAGTAGCTTATGCCCTGTTGTGGTGTAGTTGGCCTCAGCCATAGTCACAGGCCCTGGTGTGGTGAAGATGGCCTCAACATGCAGCACAGGCCCTGGTGTGGTGAAGATGGCCTCAACATGCAGCACAGGCCCTGGTGTGGTGAAGTTGGCCTCAGCCATAGTCACAGGCCCTGGTGTGGTGAAGATGGCCTCGGCCAGAAGCAACGGCACTGGTGTGGTGAAGATGGCCTCAACAAGCAGCACAGGCCCTGGTGTGGTGAAGTTGGCCTCGGCCATAATCACAGGCCCTGGTGTGGTGAAGATGGCCTTTGCCATAATCACAGGCCCTGGTGTGGTGTAGATGGGCTAGGATAGAGCCACAGGCCATTGTCTGCAATGAATGGTCTACAATGTCGATGTTGGGTTTTTACTCTTTGTATGCGGCGAAGATGGCCTTCCAAAAGGCCCTGGTGCGGTGTAGTTGGCCTCAACCAGCAGCTCAGGCCCTGGTGTGGTGAAGTTTGCCTCAGCCATAATCACAGGCCCTGGTGTGGTGAAGATGGCCACAGCCAGAGCCACAGGCCCTGGTGTGGTGAAGATGGCCACAGCCAGAGCCACAGGCCCTGGTGTGGTGAAGTTGGCCTCAGCCATAGTCACAGGCCCTGGTGTGGTGAAGATGGCCTCGGCCAGAAGCAACGGCACTGGTGTGGTGAAGATGGCCTCAACAAGCAGCACAGGCCCTGGTGTGGTGTAGTTGGCCTCAACCAGCAGCACAGGCCCTGGTGTGGTGAAGTTGGCCTCAGCCATAATCACAGGCCCTGGTGTGGAGAAGATGGCCTCGGCCAGAAGTAAAGGCACTCGTGTGGTGAAGATGGCCTCAACCAGCAGCACAGGCCTGCTGTGGTGTAGTTGGCCTCAACCAGCAGCACAGGCCCTGGTGTGGTGTAGTTGGCCTCAGCCATAATTACAGGCCCTGGTGTGGTGTAGTTGGCCTCAGCCAGCAGCACAGGCCCTGGTGTGGTGTAGTCGTCTCGGCCAGAAGCAGAGCACTGGTGTGGTGAAGATGGCCACAGCCAGAGCCACAGGCCCTGGTGTGGTGTAGTTGGCCTCAACCAGCAGCACAGCCCTGGTGTGGTGAAGTTGGCCTCAGCCATATTCACAGGCCCTGGTGTGGTGTAGTTGGCCTCAACCAGCAGCACAGGCCCTGGTCTGGTGTAGTTGGCCTCAACCAGCAGCACAGGCCCTGGTCTGGTGTAGTTGGTCTCAACCAGCAGCTCAGGCCCTGGTGTGGTGTAGTTGGCCTCAGCAATAATCACCGGCCCTGGTGTGGTGTATTTGGCCTCAACCAGCAGCACAGGCCTGGTGTGGTGTAGTTGGCCTCAACCAGCAGCACAGGCCCTGGTGTGGTGTAGTTGGCCTCAGCCATAATCACAGGCCCTGGTGTGGTGTAGTTGGCCTCAGCCAGCAGCACAGGGCCTGGTGTGGTGTAGTCGTCTCGGCCAGAAGCAGAGCACTGGTGTGGTGAAGATGGCCACAGCCAGAGCCACAGGCCCTGGTGTGGTGTAGTTGGCCTCAACCAGCAGCACAGGCCCTGGTGTGGTGAAGTTGGCCTCGGCCATAATCACAGGCCCTGGTGTGGTGAAGATGGCCTTGGCCAGAAGCAAAGGCACTCCTGTGGTGTAGATGGCCTAGGACAGAACCACAGGCCATTGTCTGCAATGAATGGTCTACAATGTCGATGTTGGGTTTTTACTCTTTGTATACGGCGAAGATGGCCTTCCAAAAGGCCCTGGTGCGGTGTAGTTGGCCTCAAACAGCACCACAGGCTCTGTTGTGGTTTAGGTTGCCGCATCAAGAAGCACAGGACCTGGTGTGGAGTAGTGGGCTCAGCCAGAAGCACTGGCCTTGGTGTGGTGAAGGTGGCTTCAGCCAGCAGCACAGGCCATGGTGTGGTGTAGGTGGTCTCAGCAAGAAGCACAGACCCTGGTGTGGTGTAGTCGCTTCGGCCAGAAGCAAAGCACTGTTGTGGTGCAGATGGCCTCAGCCAGTGCCACAGGCCCTAGTGTGGTGTAGTTGGCCTCAACCAGCAGCACAGGCCCTGTTGTGGTGTATTTGGCCTCAGCCATAATCACAGGCCCTGGTGTGGTGAAGATGGCCTTGGCCAGAAGCAAAGGCACTCCTGTGGTGTAGATGGCCTAGGACAGAGCCACAGTCCATTGTCTGCAATGAAGGGTCTACAATGTCGATGTTGGGTTTTTACTCTTTGTATACGGCGAAGATGGCCTTCCAAAAGGCCCTGGTGCGGTGTAGTTGGCCTCAAACAGCAGCACAGGCCCTGTTGTGGTTTAGGTTGCCTCAGCAAGAAGCACAGGACGTGGTGTGGAGTAGTGGGCTCAGCCAGAAGCACTGGCCTTGGTGTGGTGAAGGTGGCTTCAGCCAGCAGCACAGGCCATGGTGTGGTGTAGGTGGTCTCAGCAAGAAGCACAGACCCTGGTGTGGTGTAGTCGCCTCGGCCAGAAGCAGAGCACTGTTGTGGTGCAGATGGCCTCAGCCAGTGCCACAGGCCCTAGTGTGGTGTAGTTGGCCTCACCCAGTAGCTTATGCCCTGTTGTGGTGTAGTTGGCCTCAGCCATAGTCACAGGCCCTGGTGTGGTGAAGATGGCCTCAGCCATAGTCACAGGCCCTGGTGTGGTGAAGTTGGCCTCAACATGCAGCACAGGCCCTGGTGTGGTGAAGTTGGCCTCAGCAATAATCACCGGCCCTGGTGTGGTGTAGTTGGCCTCAACCAGCAGCACAGGCCTGGTGTGGTGTAGTTGGCCTCAACCAGCAGCACAGGCCTGGTGTGGTGTAGTTGGCCTCAACCAGCAGCACAGGCCTGGTGTGGTGTAGTTGGCCTCAACCAGCAGCACAGGCCTGGTGTGGTGTAGTTGGCCTCAACCAGCAGCACAGGCCCTGGTGCGGTGTAGTTGGCCTCAACCAGCAGCACAGGCCCTGGTGTGGTGAAGTTGGCCTCAGCCATAATCACAGGCCCTGGTGTGGTGAAGATGGCCTCAACCAGCAGCACAGGCCTTGGTGTGGTGAAGGTGGCTTCAGCCAGCAGCACAGGCCATGGTGTGGTGTAGGTGGTCTCAGCAAGAAGCACAGACCCTGGTGTGGTGTTGTCGCTTCGGCCAGAAGCAAAGCACTGTTGTGGTGCAGATGGCCTCAGCCAGTGCCACAGGCCCTAGTGTGGTGTAGTTGGCCTCAACCAGCAGCACAGGCCCTGTTGTGGTGTATTTGGCCTCAGCCATAATCACAGGCCCTGGTGTGGTGAAGATGGCCTTGGCCAGAAGCAAAGGCACTCCTGTGGTGTAGATGGCCTAGGACAGAGCCACATTCCATTGTCTGCAATGAAGGGTCTACAATGTCGATGTTGGGTTTTTACTCTTTGTATACGGCGAAGATGGCCTTCCAAAAGGCCCTGGTGCGGTGTAGTTGGCCTCAAACAGCAGCACAGGCCCTGTTGTGGTTTAGGTTGCCTCAGCAAGAAGCACAGGACGTGGTGTGGAGTAGTGGGCTCAGCCAGAAGCACTGGCCTTGGTGTGGTGAAGGTGGCTTCAGCCAGCAGCACAGGCCCTGGTGTGGTGTAGGTGGTCTCAGCAAGAAGCACAGACCCTGGTGTGGTGTAGTTGGCCTCAACCAGCAGCACAGGCCCTGTTGTGGTGTATTTGGCCTCAGCCATAATCACAGGCCCTGGTGTGGTGAAGATGGCCTTGGCCAGAAGCAAAGGCACTCCTGTGGTGTAGATGGCCTAGGACAGAGCCACAGTCCATTGTCTGCAATGAAGGGTCTACAATGTCGATGTTGGGTTTTTACTCTTTGTATACGGCGAAGATGGCCTTCCAAAAGGCCCTGGTGCGGTGTAGTTGGCCTCAAACAGCAGCACAGGCCCTGTTGTGGTTTAGGTTGCCTCAGCAAGAAGCACAGGACGTGGTGTGGAGTAGTGGGCTCAGCCAGAAGCACTGGCCTTGGTGTGGTGAAGGTGGCTTCAGCCAGCAGCACAGGCCATGGTGTGGTGTAGGTGGTCTCAGCAAGAAGCACAGACCCTGGTGTGGTGTAGTCGCCTCGGCCAGAAGCAGAGCACTGTTGTGGTGCAGATGGCCTCAGCCAGTGCCACAGGCCCTAGTGTGGTGTAGTTGGCCTCACCCAGTAGCTTATGCCCTGTTGTGGTGTAGTTGGCCTCAGCCATAGTCACAGGCCCTGGTGTGGTGAAGATGGCCTCAGCCATAGTCACAGGCCCTGGTGTGGTGAAGTTGGCCTCAACATGCAGCACAGGCCCTGGTGTGGTGAAGTTGGCCTCAGCCATAGTCACAGGCCCTGGTGTGGTGAAGATGGCCTCGGCCAGAAGCAACGGCACTGGTGTGGTGAAGATGGCCTCAACAAGCAGCACAGGCCCTGGTGTGGTGTAGTTGGCCTCAACCAGCAGCACAGGCCCTGGTGTGGTGAAGTTGGCCTCAGCCATAATCTCAGGCCCTGGTGTGGTGAAGATGGCCTTGGCCAGAAGCAAAGGCACTCCTGTGGTGTAGATGGCCTAGGACAGAGCCACAGGCCATTGTCTGCAATGAATGGTCTACAATGTCGTTGTTGGGTTTTTACTCTTTGTATACGGCGAAGATGGCCTTCCAAAAGGCCCTGGTGCGGTGTAGTTGGCCTCAACCAGCAGCACAGGCCCTGGTGTGGTGAAGTTGGCCTCAGCCATAATCACAGGCCCTGGTGTGGTGAAGATGGCCTCGGCCAGAAGCAAAGGCACTGGTGTGGTGAAGATGGCCTCAGCCATAATCACAGGCCGTGGTGTGGTGTAGTTGGCCTCAACCAGCAGCACAGGCCCTGGTGTGGTGTAGATGGCCTCAACCAGCAGCTCAGGCCCTGGTGTGGTGTAGTTGGCCTCAGCAATAATCACAGGCCCTGGTGTGGTGTAGTTGGCCTCAACCAGCAGCACAGGCCCGGTGTGGTGTAGTTGGCCTCAACCAGCAGCACAGGCCCTGGTGTGGTGTAGTTGGCCTCAGCCATAATCACAGGCCCTGGTATGGTGTAGTTGGCCTCAGCCAGCAGCACAGGGCCTGGTGTGGTGTAGTCGTCTCGGCCAGAAGCAGAGTACTGGTGTGGTGAAGATGGCCACAGCCAGAGCCACAGGCCCTGGTGTGGTGTAGTTGGCCTCAACCAGCAGCACAGGTCCTGGTGTGGTGAAGTTGGCCTCGGCCATAATCACAGGCCCTGGTGTGGTGAAGATGGCCTTGGCCATAATCACAGGCCCTGGTGTGGTGTAGATGGGCTAGGATAGAGCCACAGGCCATTGTCTGCAATGAATGGTCTACAATGTCGATGTTGGGTTTTTACTCTTTGTATGCGGCGAAGATGGCCTTCCAAAAGGCCCTGGTGCGGTGTAGTTGGCCTCAACCAGCAGCTCAGGCCCTGGTGTGGTGAAGTTGGCCTCAGCCATAATCACAGGCCCTGGTGTGGTGAAGATGGCCACAGCTAGAGCCACAGGCCCTGGTGTGGTGAAGTTGGCCTCAGCCATAGTCACAGGCCCTGGTGTGGTGAAGATGGCCTCGGCCAGAAGCAACGGCACTGGTGTGGTGAAGATGGCCTCAACAAGCAGCACAGGCCCTGGTGTGGTGTAGTTGGCCTCAACCAGCAGCACAGGCCCTGGTGTGGTGAAATTGGCCTCAGCCATAATCACAGGCCCTGGTGTGGAGAAGATGGCCTCGGCCAGAAGTAAAGGCACTCGTGTGGTGAAGATGGCCTCAACCAGCTCACAGGCCTGGTGTGGTGTAGTTGGCCTCAACCAGCAGCACTGGACCTGGTGTGGTGTAGTTGGCCTCAGCCATAATTACAGGCCCTGGTGTGGTGTAGTTGGCCTCAGCCAGCAGCACAGGCCCTGGTGTGGTGTAGTCGTCTCGGCCAGAAGCAGAGCACTGGTGTGGTGAAGATGGCCACAGCCAGAGCCACAGGCCCTGGTGTGGTGTAGTTGGCCTCAACCAGCAGCACAGCCCTGGTGTGGTGAAGTTGGCCTCAACCATATTCACAGGCCCTGGTGTGGTGTAGTTGGCCTCAACCAGCAGCACAGGCCCTGGTCTGGTGTAGTTGGCCTCAACCAGCAGCACAGGCCCTGGTCTGGTGTAGTTGGCCTCAACCAGCAGCTCAGGCCCTGGTGTGGTGTAGTTGGCCTCAGCAATAATCACCGGCCCTGGTGTGGTGTATTTGGCCTCAACCAGCAGCACAGGCCTGGTGTGGTGTAGTTGGCCTCAACCAGCAGCACAGGCCCTGGTGTGGTGTAGTTGGCCTCAGCCATAATCACAGGCCCTGGTGTGGTGTAGTTGGCCTCAGCCAGCAGCACAGGGCCTGGTGTGGTGTAGTCGTCTCGGCCAGAAGCAGAGCACTGGTGTGGTGAAGATGGCCACAGCCAGAGCCACAGGCCCTGGTGTGGTGTAGTTGGCCTCAACCAGCAGCACAGGCCCTGGTGTGGTGAAGTTGGCCTCGGCCATAATCACAGGCCCTGGTGTGGTGAAGATGGCCTTGGCCAGAAGCAAAGGCACTCCTGTGGTGTAGATGGCCTAGGACAGAGCCACAGGCCATTGTCTGCAATGAATGGTCTACAATGTCGATGTTGGGTTTTTACTCTTTGTATACGGCGAAGATGGCCTTCCAAAAGGCCCTGGTGCGGTGTAGTTGGCCTCAAACAGCACCACAGGCTCTGTTGTGGTTTAGGTTGCCTCATCAAGAAGCACAGGACCTGGTGTGGAGTAGTGGGCTCAGCCAGAAGCACTGGCCTTGGTGTGGTGAAGGTGGCTTCAGCCAGCAGCACAGGCCATGGTGTGGTGTAGGTGGTCTCAGCAAGAAGCAAAGGCACTGGTGTGGTGAAGATGGCCTCAGCCATAATCACAGGCCGTGGTGTGGTGTAGTTGGCCTCAACCAGCAGCACAGGCCCTGGTGTGGTGTAGATGGCCTCAACCAGCAGCTCAGGCCCTGGTGTGGTGTAGTTGGCCTCAGCAATAATCACAGGCCCTGGTGTGGTGTAGTTGGCCTCAACCAGCAGCACAGGCCTGGTGTGGTGTAGTTGGCCTCAACCAGCAGCACAGGCCCTGGTGTGGTGTAGTTGGCCTCAGCCATAATCACAGGCCCTGGTATGGTGTAGTTGGCCTCAGCCAGCAGCACAGGGCCTGGTGTGGTGTAGTCGTCTCGGCCAGAAGCAGAGAACTGGTGTGGTGAAGATGGCCACAGCCAGAGCCACAGGCCCTGGTGTGGTGTAGTTGGCCTCAACCAGCAGCACAGGTCCTGGTGTGGTGAAGTTGGCCTCGGCCATAATCACAGGCCCTGGTGTGGTGAAGATGGCCTCAACCAGCAGCACAGGCCTGGTGTGGTGTAGATGGGCTAGGATAGAGCCACAGGCCATTGTCTGCAATGAATGGTCTACAATGTCGATGTTGGGTTTTTACTCTTTGTATATGGCGAAGATGGCCTTCCAAAAGGCCCTGGTGCGGTGTAGTTGGCCTCAACCAGCAGCTCAGGCCCTGGTGTGGTGAAGTTGGCCTCAGCCATAATCACAGGCCCTGGTGTGGTGAAGATGGCCACAGCCAGAGCCACAGGCCCTGGTGTGGTGAAGTTGGCCTCAGCCATAGTCACAGGCCCTGGTGTGGTGAAGATGGCCTCGGCCAGAAGCAACGGCACTGGTGTGGTGAAGATGGCCTCAACAAGCAGCACAGGCCCTGGTGTGGTGTAGTTGGCCTCAACCAGCAGCACAGGCCCTGGTGTGGTGAAGTTGGCCTCAGCCATAATCTCAGGCCCTGGTGTGGTGAAGATGGCCTTGGCCAGAAGCAAAGGCACTCCTGTGGTGTAGATGGCCTAGGACAGAGCCACAGGCCATTGTCTGCAATGAATGGTCTACAATGTTGTTGTTGGGGTTTTACTCTTTGTATACGGCGAAGATGGCCTTCCAAAAGGCCCTGGTGCGGTGTAGTTGGCCTCAACCAGCAGCACAGGCCCTGGTGTGGTGAAGTTGGCCTCGGCCAGAAGCAAAGGCACTGGTGTGGTGAAGATGGCCTCAGCCATAATCACAGGCCCTGGTGTGGTGTAGTTGGCCTCAACCAGCAGCACAGGCCCTGGGGTGGTGTAGATGGCCTCAACCAGCAGGTCAGGCCCTGGTGTGGTGTAGTTGGCCTCAGCAATAATCACAGGCCCTGGTGTGGTGTAGTTGGCCTCAACCAGCAGCACAGGCCTGGTGTGGTGTAGTTGGCCTCTACCAGCAGCACAGGCCCTGGTGTGGTGTAGTTGGCCTCAGCCATAATCACAGGCCCTGGTATGGTCAATACTTTTTAGAAACACCTTTTGCTGCAATTACAGCTCCCAGTCTTTTAGGGTATTTTTCTACCAGCTTTGCACATTTACAGACTGACATTCTTGCTCATTCTTCTTTGCCAAACTGCTCCAGCTCAGTCAGATTAGATAGACAGCGTTTGTGAACAGCAGTTTTCAGATCTTGCCACAGATTCTGGATTGGATTTAGATCTGGACATTGACTGGGCCATTCTAACACATGGAAATGTTTTGTTTTTCTATTGTTGCCCTGGCTTTACTGTATGTTTAGCAATCATCAAGAAATGTCTATGGGCAACTGACTACACTGAGACCAAAGGGGGCTGAATAATTACACACACCACAGTTTTCAGCTATTTATTTGTAATAAATATTTGGCATCATGTATGATTTTTGTTCCACTTCTCTAATGTACACCACTTTGTGTAGGTGTTTCATTTAGAGTTCAAATAAAATAGATTCATATTTGTGTCTGTAATGTAACAAAATGTGTAAATGTATGTAATACATACATGTAAAACTGAAAATACGTTTGTACTCACTTTCACATCTCCCCCAAGGACAAAGAGAGGCTGGCAGATTTCTGGGTATTGCTTAATCAGCAGGTGGAGGCCATACAGCTGCAAACCCTCCTTGAGTTGTTCCAACATTGGCTGCAATCTAAGCACAGCATGGAGTGTAATGGCTCTGTGGGTACAAAAAAGAGGTTAAACAACATCTTCAGATGCTATTTTTCTTACATTCATATAGAAAACGAAAACATGTCACAGCATACCAGACAATCGGTTCCTTGTTTTGAACCGAGATGGCTCCAGTGAATCCACAGTTTAAAATCTCATCAGTAAGGCCCTGAAGTGACTGCTCAGTTGAAGATTCCACCTAAAAGTAATTTAACAGATGAAATTATATAGCTGCAATGTGTACTAAGGCAATATTTTTACTAGTTATACAGCACCTGGTCAATCAGTAACCGCAACTGTGAATCTGCCACTGTATTTTTATCCAGCTGTGTTGGGTTGATCTGCCCATTGCAGAGGTAACTGTAAGCCCACTGGCTGAAAAATGTAGGGGCAGGACCTCCTTGTGCCAAACTGACGGCCAGAATCTCACCAACAGTCCTACTTATACAAACAGCATGAGTGTATTGCTTATAGTATAAAACATGACAGTTTTCCCTTTCTTTAAAATAAACATGCCTGAAGAGTCCACTGTCAAAGTCAGTAAGGGAATAGCGTGGACTTTTTTGGTGTGGTGGTCCTTCAAAGAAACGAGTCTCGATTCCGGCGACCATTTCTATTGAGAGAAGAAAGTTATGAATTATCCGATGTAAAACATTCATTTAGAGCTGGGTGAAATAAGATTTTTTTCATATCACAGTATTTTTTTCATTTGAGGCAATACTGATATATATATCATAATGTGTCTCACTGATTTTGAAGGCTTAACATGACAGATGTACTGAAGCAACATCATACATCTGTTCCAGATATGTAAAAATTCCATTCAAAATGAAAATATTGATTCAAAAAAAGATGCCCTGCGATGGACTGGCGACCCATCCAGGTTGTACCCCGCCTCTCGCCCTGTGACCGCTGGAGATAGGCACCAGCACTCCCCGCGACCCCACAAGGGATAAGCGGCCAAGAAAATGGATGGATGGATGGATGGATGATTCAAAAAATAAATCATAGTATACAGAAAGGTGTACTTGAGACAATAATATTGACACCTTTTATCAACACCAAACCAGTAAGCTCATAACACAACATAGTCACATCACAGCCATGCTATGGTTAAAAAAAAAAGACTATTTTCCCTGTGTTACCGGTGTTTTGGTTTTCGACCTTGGTTTTCTCATTTTGGGTTTCGGCCAAGAACTTTCATATCAGTCCATCCCAAATTATAAACATGATTGATGTATAGTTTAGTAAAGGAGAAATATAGTCATATTTACAACACAACTGGAGCAGAGTTCACTTAGAAGATAAAATGTATATTACAGAAGTATAAAATTTAGGGATTGGTCATTTCTTCAACATAAATAATACGAATGGAAAAGTAATTGATCTCTTTAAGTTCACCTGTGAGAAATTCTTTTCGAAGGGCACCAGTGTCGATTCCTGCTTCCCCAAAGAAGGACACCTTCAACATGGCAGTGGGTGAATTTTTTTTTTGACGTTGCCACTGCAGAAGGCCTCTCTCCAGAATGTTTGTTCTTGAAATAAGGATGCTGAACTGCTTCTCCACATCAACTCTTTGACAAATCGCATCCAACACATCGTCGACACTAAAAAAAATCAATAAATGAAAGAATAAACACTCTTTATTCAGTTCAGAGTATTAATAGTCATCTGTGTGTGTGATGTTTTTTACCTTTTCATATGGTCCTCTTCTACTATGTTCTCCTCAATTTCATCCACGTCTATTACATTTTTGCTTCTAATAAAAATAAAGAAAAAGTTGGTGTGTCAATGGGAAATTCTCAAGATGTTATATCCTATATGTAATTTTAAAAGCCCTGCTTTTTCAACTACCTTTCTCCGCATGTGTTTGCATGGATTTCAAGGAAATAAGGTGCAAATTTCAAGTTACAGATAGGACACTGAAGTTTCTAAAACAGAAATGAGAGTTAAAATATTGAATAGAGTTCCATTGTAGTTATGTTAATGGTCTATACTCATTTCTATTAAGATATTACTTCATCCAATTCCTCTGTGTCGGTGTGCTCTTCAGAAGGCTGCACGGACACTATGTGGACCTCGGTTTGACATGCCTATCATAATTAATAGACATATAACATTGCTGATTAAGATAAAAAAAAGTGGGACAATTTTTTTATTGACATTTCAATGCAATGCAATTTCATTAAAATAAATGCATATATTGTTCTAAGATGTGTGTACCTCTGTGTCCTCAGCTGAAGACCCAGACTCTGTGCAATCCTGCACATGAAGAGCCAAAATATGCAATGGCAGACTTACTTTGCATGTTTGGCATTGTGCTTTGGGCATATTTTTAAATTCAACTGCATCAGGAGGTAACGGAGTAAGGTCAAATTCTTGCTGTAAAGGTACTATATACAGCAAGTTTTTCCCATTTCCTGTCATACTGCGTATTAGGGTCCCGGTGTAACCTTCAGAATCAGGAGGGACCAGTGTCAGTTTCCTTTTACCCTGACCACCTGAAAAAAGTAGAGCCCAGATCTAGTTCACATAGGTGCAAATTATGGGACTATCATGTAATAAACATTTGTTACCCCTACCTGTAGCCTTGTAGAGCAACCATCCTCCAGTCAGACCCTGCATTTTAGGATATTCACTTTAAAGAAGTCCAAATAACTGCAGAAGAAGATCAATATTGTGATGCCTGCAGACTTGATGATCTTTACAGAGACATATAAGTCTGAAAATCTATATATTTATTCCTTTAACCTCTTCATGGTTCATGTCCCTGGACATTGTGAGATGTCTTTTACCCAGTCCTGCCTGTGCAAGCTGAAATTCCTCAGAGGAGGTAGGTGTTGTTTCTGCATTACAGTTCAGCAAGTATACATAGAAACTGAAAGGCTTCCATGCTTTAAAAGGTGGTGTCACAGGGATCCTTGGATTATGCATCTTTCGTTTTCCAAGAAAACTTTTTTTTTTTCCAAAGAAACCAGGGAAAGATCTGAACGGAATTAGAAAAATACATGAAAATGACAGCACAGTTATAACACACCAAAAAGGTTAAAAACTTTTTAAATAATTTATTTTCATATTTAATTTAAAACCTTGCCATCTCTTGATCTACAGAGGGAGGTCCCTGTTCCTGCCTTAATCCCTGTGCTGCCTGGTGCTGTCCCTGAGAAAGATTCTGAGTGAGCACAGTAATAAGATTCTGTGCAGCGGCTTCCACTGTAGAATTGTAGTTCACATTCTAAAAAACACATATATAAAAAAATGAATAGGTAAAACATAACAGAAATTATGAAATATGTTAAACATAGGGATGCACCGATACCGGCCTCGATACCAGATTTTCTAAAGTACTCGTTAAAACTCCCCCGATACCATGGTTTGAGAAAGAAGACTGCATCCCAAGCCCGATTAGTTATGGAGTCTTTTAAAATGTTTTCCATATTTTTGGGGAAGGATCAAATTGTTAATATTACTTTACCTTTCAAAGTAAGTTTCAGCCGAAAATGATAGCGAGGCGTTTCTGTTGAGCTAGCATTTCAGCAAAAAACGTTATAAAATAAAAAAACAGAAAAAAAAATTAACCGTAACAATAGCCACTTCTTAAATTCGTAGTATTCACAGACTGCAGTGTAATTGTTCCAAACTTAAACACTCACCTGATTGTTCGCGCCAGCAGTGTTGCTGGAAGACGACGCCATCGTTCACTGAGGGACAAGTTAACAGCAGCCCCCACCCGATACAATGCGCGCTACTTTGAGAGCATGGGAAATGACCACTTCTCACGTAGTGGCTGGGAAAACGTCTCATAATTGATCAGTTACGGCGTAATTTGTACACATTACTGCTTGAAAGAGCTTTAGTAACTGAGTTTTAGCAGTTATGCATGACATGTTTTCTAAACATTATCAAATAATACAGTGCAGGAGGTGTTTGATAAATTATGTTCATTCCCAGGTTTCCTGAAGGCAACATGAAAAATGGACCATCTTGAGCCTGCAGCGGTCTGCTGTCACTCATGATTCCCCGCCCCTCTCTGTGTAGCCACGCCCACCACGCCAAAACAGGGCCAAAAGTCTGAAACTGAAAAATAGAGATCTGAAAGTGAAAAAAAAAAAATTTGAAGCTGAGAGAAAAATCCGAACCTGAAGAATTTTTTTTTGTACATTAATTTAAAAGATCTGAATCTGAAAAAATGTAATCTGAGACTGAATAGATTTTTTAAAAATAATAATAATGAAAAAAAGATTCAGTTAATACAAATATTCAAAACGTTTGATTTTATTTTAAATCCAACTCTTTCTTTTTCAAAGTTCACTCTAAAAATGTGACTTTTGCTTTCAGTTTACATATTTTCGATTTTAAATTTTTCTTTTAACTACACAAACATTATGGCCCTGATTTAACTCCATAGAAAACGCTGCTAGGAGCATGCCAAAGCAACAGGTGCCGATATATTCCTAAACGTGTAGAAATGTTGGCCAATCAGAAGTCTAGAAGCCTCGGTGGGAAATAGTAAATAAAGATGGGGCGTAGAAGCAGAACAGAGTCGTATGTGTGGAGGGACAGTAACTGTGTGTGAATATGTAAGCATTTAAACACTGCAGAGAGTACAATTAACAGTAACAGTATTGTAGAAATTCATTTCACCGAAACAAAACGTGGCGCACAGTGTAACGTCAAAAAAGGCGCACATCTTTGACGCTGCGCTTTCTCCGTTTTCCTCATAAATGCAAAAACTGAGTTTTCAAAAATATCCACCCTGACAGGCATTTTTAGAAATCTCCGTTTTCAGAGACCGAAAACGCCGTTTACGTGTGGACGAAACGTGCAAACGCATAGAAAAATCTCCGTTTTCAAAAATACCCGGGTACGTGTGGATGTAGCCTGAGTTGTTATGTGTTTTGGAGTTTTTACGTGCTTCTGAGTTTTTACGTGTTTTGGAGTATGTACGTGCTTCAGGGTTTGTACGCGTTTTGAAGTTTGTACGTGCTGCTTTGTCTCTAGGGGCCACCGTAAATATACTTTTATTTATTCACTCCACATAAAATGTAATAAATAAATCATATAATACAAAAACCAACTAGTCACAGTTCAACTTTTAACTATTTAAATTTTCAGCTTTTTCTTTTTAAACAAATTTAAAATGAAACAACACAAAACACTGCAAACCACAACACAATTAAATATAAATTAAAATATGAAAAAGAAGATGCATATTCTCTGTCATATGGGCCTGCATAAATACACTTTCTGAATCCTTTATCATCTGCAACTGAAAATAGTTGTGGATGATTACTATACCTTTTTAATGTGACGTTGTTGTCCCTGGCTCTCTTTCTCTCTCTCTCCCTCCCGCTCTGTTCCTGTGCTACTGAGAGTATAACTACCGCCCCTCCCCCCTCTGCCCAGCGCAAAGCACAAGGCTCGCGTGCGGAGTGAAGCGGAAAAAAGTGCGAGAGAGAGGGTGAGAGAAAGAAAAAAAAAAAACAACCCACGGCTCGCGATAAGGAGCCGCCTCGCGTCGTTCACTTCAAAGAGTCGGCTCTAAGAGCCATTTCGTTCGCGACCGACCCATCACTAGCAGGCAGAGGCGTCCCCCTGCCCTGCTGTGGATTTCACGCGTCGCCTCCCACTGTTGCTATTCTGTCCGTCGGGACTGGATCGCCGGGTTATGCTGGCCGATCGCCGAATGTCTCGTGGCGCCCCACAGGCAGGCTGGTCCTTCTTTACATATGCTGGCTTGCACGCGTTTTGTTTCCTGCTCCTCACTTTTCGTGTGTCTCTCCTCCCGTCTTTGCGCTCACTATCTCCCTTAAGTCAGTTTGGCGGCTGATAGGCCACCTCGGGGAACGCCCCCACCTCACAGGTGCCTACAATTGTCCGCTTAATCCACAGTGGAATAAAAAGAATACTGTACAACAACACTAAACACACACTATAAATATGGGGATAAAATCATGCAATAGGAATAGCAATAAACAAACATGCAATAGCAATATTACAATAAAATCATGCAAATAAAATTGACACTATGTACCAACACACAGTCCAATCCAAAACAAAACATAAAAACACAATTTTCCACTGTGTGACATAAGGAGCAAGTGCAACGACAGAATCGAGAGTCGGTAGAAGCAAGATGGAATACACATTTGTGAATGAGAAAGAGGCAGGTAAAACAGTGAAGTTGCAAAGAACAGCAGTAGAGAAGGTAGACAAGTTTAAACAGATGGGGTCAATAATACAAAGCAATGGACAATGCACAAGAGAGGTGAAGAAGAGAGTGCGGACAGGGTCAAGCAGGCAGAGATGAGTTTCAGGAGTGATTTGTGACAGGAGGATAGCAGCAAGAATGAAAGGAAGATATTAAGACCTGCTATGATGCATAATTTGGAGGTGGGGACATCGGCAAAACGACAGGAGGTGGAGCTGGAGATATCAGAGCTGAAGATGTTAAGATTTTAATTAGGAATGACCTGAATGGAGAGGATTAAAAATTAGTATACAAGGGGGAAAGCTCAAGTCAAGTGTTTTGGAGACAGGATTAGAGTTACAAGGCTGGTGGTGTGGAGGAAAGATGGTGGAAAAATTAGACAAATTATACCAAATATGGCACTAAAAAGCAGAAGGAAACCACGAGTATGGTTGGTTCATGAATATGGTGAAGGAGGGTCTTGTAGAGAGTTTGTGTGATAGAAGATGTGGCTAGGGATACGATGAGATGGAGGCTGATGATCTGCAGTGGCAATCATATTTTTCTGATTGATTTCAATTTATTCATACAAACACAAAGTTTTCATCAGACAAAAAAGGCAGTCATAGATTTCCATGGGGTTCTGTGCCGGCACTTTTGCATGCGTCCTTTATGCAATGTTATTAGAAATCACTGAAAACATTTCTGTTGCTATGAAGTTAAATTTACCTATAAAGTCAGCTGACACAGTCAGCTGAGAGCCAGATATTAATAATAACTAATGATTAAATGCAGTGGTATATAAATACAATGAGTAAAAAAGGAAGTCTCTAACAGCCTAAGTGAGGAGCAAGGGTCAACTTATCCAGCCCCAACGATATGCTTTTTTCTTTTCTTTTTTTTAGTTTTAAAACTAATATTAAAAGTAGAGAGGGTTTCTGTCACCCCAATTAAAACTGGGAGCTGGTTCCACAGAAGAAATCTGAGAATCTGAAGGCTCTGCCTCCCATTCTACGTTTAAATACCCTAGGAACCACAAACCTGCAGTCTGAGAGCTTAGTGCTCTATTGGGGTAATACTGTACTATGAGGTCTTTGAGGTAAGATAAGGGCCTGGATATTCAGGACCTCATATTTAATGAGAAGGCTTTAAAATTCAGTTCTGGATAACAGGGAGCCAATGAAGAAGAGCCAGTATATGAGAAATATGTTCTTTCTTTCTAGTTCTAGAAAGCAGGTTTAACAACCATGATGATGATGTTGATTGAACCAACTTGCATCTGCCTTTTTGGGACAGAAAACCTGAAAAAAAAAACCTCACAATGTTATGTTGATGTCAGTAAAGCTAATTTAACATTTAAACTGGCAGATAGTGAAAAAACAAATTTATCTAAAAGTTGGAACTGAATCTGACTAAATGTTGCAGTTTGCAATCATAGTTTTATTTTAATATTTCTAGGGAACCCTTTCGCCCACAGTGTTAGGAAGATGTAACCTATAGATTTTATAGATCTTCTGTGCCTTTAAAAAAAAATCCACAAAAAAAATCCATGTCCACTGAGCGATGTCAGCCTTTCAATTCAATAACTAATTATAAATTACCTCATGGTAAATACATTACACAACTCTAATATGTCTTGATGCATTCTCAATTATCCAGGAAAGTAAATCTCCAAAAGTTGAATCTGTTCATCTGGACGTAGCGTTTTGTGAGAGAAACATTTCGTCACTCATCCAAGTGACTTCTTCAGTCTCAGCTGACTGCAGGTTTCCCCAAACCTTATAAACAGTACATTTGCATAATGACTGAAACCAGCCCACTGAAGGAACAATGGGCTGTGAGGTCAGTTCCTTAATCATAATTATGCAAATTCCCATGACCATTGATCAATGGTACTCATGGCCATTGATCAGTGTTCTTTGATCAGTGGGTTTTGGTCAGTGATTGTTGATCAATGGTCAATTTGCATAATTATGATTAAGGAACTGACCTCACAGCCCATTGTTCCTTCAGTGGGCTGGTTTCAGTCATTATGTAAATGTACTGTTTATAAGATTGGGGAAACCTGCAGTCAGCTGAGACTGAAGAAGTCACTTGGATGAGTGACGAAACGTTTCTCCCACAAAACGCTACGTCCAGATGAACAGAATCAACTTTTGGAGATTTACTTTCCTGGATGATTGAGAATGCATCAAGACGTTTTAACCCACTTTGGCAAGGACTGCCTAAAGCTTGTACGTCAGTATGAGCAAACAGCACGTAAGATGGTGGACTACAGGAACCACCTGAGATTCAGCCTCAGATGGCGACAAAACAGGATTACTCCTAAAAGTCTGCAAATGAGCTCTTCAGTTAAAGGCTTCCGGGCAACAAAAATCCTCCAGAAGGCACAGCATGAGTTGCTTAATGAACGGGTGAGGCAGACAAATTTTACCATCGACATGCTAAAATCTCAAGAGGAGCGGATCCGACGGAGACTGACAATGCTTTTAGATGAGAATACTCTTAAAAAGGTGTTTGACTTCACTGAGAAGGCTTGTCTAGCACAGCACAAGAAGTCTAAGACCAGGCAACAAAGGAAGTTTGACTTACTTGTTGTACGTCGGAAACCACCGCAAAATACGGAGAGTGTCCTCAGCGGCCAGAAGAGACAAGGATGCGACACGGAGTATGTGGACAAGTGGGTGAAGAATTTGTCTGACAGACAGCTCACCCAAACAGAGAAAAACATCCTTGCTAAAGGGTTGAATTTTGCCGTCACACCGAGACAAATCCCGCTAGTGGAGCTGATCGCAGCCACAGAAACAGCAATTCGTAACAACAATATTGCAGAAGTGGAAGCAGAGCAACTACGGACGAAAGTTTCGGCCTGTCTCAGCAATGCAAAGCCCCCAGCATCCAACATCACCATGGAGGAGAGGAAGACACTCACATCACTTAGTGATGACAACAACATTATCATCCTTCCGACAGACAAGGGTAGGTGCACAGTATTGCTTAACCAGAAAGACTATCATGAGAAGATTTTGTCACTACTCAGTGATGAAAATACTTATGAGCCCCTGAAACGAGACCCAGGAAGTGGTTACAGGAAGAGGGTGATAGACTGTCTGAAGCAGTTAGAACAAGACAAGGCTATTGACCGGACCTCATACCACAGGCTGTACCCAGGGGAGTCTACACCAAGTCTGTATGGTTTACTGAAAATACATAAGCAGGGTGCACCTTTAAGACCAATTGTCTGCATGATCAACTCGGTCACCTATAACATCTCCAAATTTCTGGCTTCGATCCTCAACCCGCTGGTGGGCAGCTCTGAACACCACATCCAGAACACCCTGGATTTTGTTGAGAAGGTGAGAGATGTCATTATGGAGGCAGATGAAACCATGGTCTCGTACGACGTTACGTCTCTCTTCACTTGCATCCCAGTCACGGAAGCGTTAGAGGTGGTCCGTAAGAGATTACAGGATGACACCAACCTCAGCAACAGGACCACTCTCAGCATCGACCAAGTGTGTTTGCTTTTGGAACTGTGTCTTCATTCCACCTACTTCACATACAAGGGTCAGTTCTACAGGCAGAAACATGGGTGTGCCATGGGCTCCCCAGTTTCACCCATCGTGGCCAATTTGTACATGGAAGAAGTGGAAAAGAGGGCTTTGCTATCCTACCCTGGAACACCACCAAGCCATTGGTTCAGGGAGGATATGAAAAGTGGCAGGTTAGCCTTCTTAGACTGTGAGATTTCCATCAGTAATGGGGGACATCTAAAAGCTGACGTGTACCGTAAACCTACACATACGGATCAGTATCTAAGGTTTGACTCTCATCATCCACTGGAGCACAAACTGGGTGTCATCAGGACGCTACAACACAGAGCGAACACCATCCCCACTGACACAGCGGCCAGGGAGGCAGAAGAACAGCACATCAAGAAGGTCCTGAGTAAATGTGGTTATCCCAGCTGGACTTTTGTCAAAGCGGGAAAGACACCTAAAGAAAGCTCCAGCCGATCCAGGAGAGAAGGACAACCGCTGCCCAAGTGAAAACCTGTAGTGATCCCATATGTGTCAGGAGTATCGGAGCAGTTGAGACGCATTTTTTCTAAACACCGCATCTCTGTGGCTTTTAAACCCCAAAATACGCTGCGCCAAAAATTGGTCCACCCCAAGGATCGGGTCCCCCGACACAAACAGAGTAACATAGTGTACGCTGTTAAGTGCCAGGAGGATTGCCAGGATTTATACATCGGGGAAACCAAACAACCTCTGGCGAAGCGGATGGCACAACACAGAAGAGCTACCTCGTCAGGCCAGGACTCTGCAATCTATTTACACCTACAGGCCAGTGGACACTCTTTCAATGATGAGGATGTACACATCCTGGACAGGGAAGAACGCTGGTTTGAGCGCGGAGTCAAGGAGGCCATTTACGTGAAAAGGGAAAGACCATCTCTGAATCGAGGAGGGGGCCTAAGGGTACATCTTTCGCCATCTTACAATGCTGTGATTGCAGCCATTCCCCAACTCTCTGTGAATGGTACTCATGGCCATTGATCAGTGGTCTTTGATCAGTGGGTTTTGGTCAGTGATTGTTGATCAATGGTCAATTTGCATAATTATGATTAAGGAACTGACCTCACAGCCCATTGTTCCTTCAGTGGGCTGGTTTCAGTCATTATGCAAATGTACTGTTTATAAGGTTTGGGGAAACCTGCAGTCAGCTGAGACTGAAGAAGTCACTTGGATGAGTGACGAAACGTTTCTCCCACAAAACGCTACGTCCAGATGAACAGATTCAACTTTTGGAGACAACTCTAATATCTAAATAGGACTACAAGTTTACAAAGATGTAAACTTTGGCAAATTAATTGTAAACCGCCATTTGCTTTGATATCTGTATGAACACAAAAATTAAACCAAGAGTCAATTAGTTCAGGTGCAGCAGAAGGAGAGGAGTCAGAGCTTGCTGAAGAAAACCTGCCTGCAAGGTTAGATGTGCAGAATCAGTGAGTCAAATATAGGTTAAGTTAGCTCTCTTTCTGGGTTAACAAACTCAGCTTTCAGGAATAAAGCCTGGATACACCATTTTTGGCACGATAAAACACAAACAGATGCATCTGCTACATTATTTATTTGAAGGACTGCAGAACTGAAGCAGATTATAGATAGGTGCAAGTAACCAAAGAATGATTACAGATGAGCAAAAGATTTTGTGATCTAAGGAACTTTGCAGTGCTTAAATGCAATGAAACCAACTCTGAAAGGTACATGAACATAGAACTTTTCTTATTTCACATTTCTCACTTTATTTACAAGTCATGTTACTGTGTTTTAAATGTGTTGTAATGGTCAAGACAACAGTCAGAATACAGTATAGCGGTATTGTTTTAATTGGACTGGAAGTGTTAATCTAAAAGCAGTCTGTAATTGTGCTGTGTACATTCATCCATGTGAGGATACAAGAAAAAGATCATTAATAATTAATTAAATCTCATAAATCAAGTCTGGTGAATGCACTCTGATCCATGGTCATATAAGGCCTGCCAGTGCCAAAAAAGACAATGAAAAGTGGGGGATAATAAAAAGGTGACATAGAATGAGGCACGTTTAACAGAATTTACATTATGGAAAAATTGGTCAAAACTCCTTTTGAAATTTAAAATAGTCAGTTTGGCAGAAGTCACTATCTCAGCTGTGTGAAATATTGAGACCTTTCACAAAAATAAAATTGATGTTGAATAGTCAATTTCTCATTTGTTCCCCAAGAAATTTATGCCAGGCAGTAGCAATAAAAATCCAGACATCTGAGACTGAGAGCATATCAAGTACAAAAATGTCAACAGGAAAGAACAATGTAACAACACTGCAATGTGCCAAAGTTACCAGGACTTCTAGTTTTTAACATCAAATGAACTGAAAAGGCACCCCAACTCACTCAAGCTGACACTGAAACCTCTTATCATATAATCTTCAGTGGAATTTAGTGAAAGCGCCCAATATTGTACATTGTATACATATACACCAATTCAGCAAAAACGTCACTTGAACACGCAGTTAAGTGGTGTTAATCTTTATATTCCCATCTTATTTCAAAACAGTTGCTGTGTTTACTGCAGTGGTTCTCATACTCCGAGGTGTGGACAACCAGCGGAAACTATGGTGTCAAACCAAGTTAAATGACAAAATTTATGCAAAGAAAATAAACTAAAGTCTGACCTGTAATTTACTACAGTTCAACTTGGATCCTCTATTGTCAATATATATATATGTAAATTGCAGGGTGAGACAGACTTGAGTGTCAACTTTCTGCAAATTCTGAAAGGAGGAATACCAGAGGAAGTTCAAAAAACACTGGTTTAAGGCAACCCTGCTTTTCCTGATGGAGACCGATATTTAAGCAGGTCAGTGTGGAGACTGGCTTGACAATGGATGTGCTCTTGGTGCATGCAACATGACCTAATAGTGTTTATAAAAGTTCACCCAGAAATAACACCCAATCACACACTGCAAAACTGCCTAACACATTTCCTCTTTCACAGCTGAGGCCATCACAGGAGAATTTCTATGATGGTATTTATTCTGGGGGCCAACTGTTAGCAATTACTGGTCTTCACTAAGTCTGTTTTTCTTCTTTGTCCAAGATAAGAAAACCAGTGAGAGGTTTTCAGGCTTCTGTAGAAATCAGGAACGATTGTACAAGGTCAAAAAAATGATTTCTTCATCTTCCATTTCCAACTGTGAGTGTTCATGTGGGTTTCTAGAGGATGACTGTATGCTGAAGAAGAAATGGCTAAAAAGAAAATGCTTTGGTCCATGTATGATCTATCTTGGCAGTTAGGGTTGATATATTCCAGAGCATGCATGATGCAGCTCATATTCTAGCAGTCTCAGGTACACTGACCCTGTCTGTGTTTATCCGTTCTCCTTCCACAGTACTAAGTGAATGCTATGGTCCGGCATGCTGGTGGCAAACACCAGTCCAGAGTCATTGCCCCCATCCAAACCGTTAAGCCAAGAGGTCACGCCGGCCAGGAAGCTGGATCCTCGCTTGGATTTTCTATACGCTGGTAGAGGCCAACGGCCTGAGATAGCCTCTGTCCTCAGGTCCATCACATACAGGAAGTGGTTGTCAAAAAGAAGCGCAAACACTTCACCAAAGCTGAGCAGGGACAGGTTGGCTGGATCTTGCATTTTTATCACCCTGGGAAAAGAAAGATAAGCTGCATTTAAAGTTGCCAAAATACAATTGGTTACTCATGAGTTTGCTCTGACTGTACATGCGAAAAGTGAGTTTAAACAACAACAACTAAATGGCTAGTTGCTCTATAGCAGGGGTGTCGAACTCCAGGCCTCGAGGGCCGGTGTCCTGCAGGTTTTTGATAACACCCTGGGTCAACACACCTGAATCAAATGATTAGTTCATTACCAGGCCTCTGGAGAACTGCAAGACATGTTGAGGAGGTAATTTAGCCATTTAAATCTGCTGTGTTGGATCAAGGACACATCTAAAACCTGCAGGACACCGGCCCTCGAGGCCTGGAGTTTGACACCTGTGCTCTATAGCATAATGGTTTACACATTTGTTTTAAGTACAATCTTAAAATTAGAGAGGCCGTCTGTCGCCCAAATCCAAATTGGAACTGAATCCACAGAAAAGGGGCCTAAAAGCTAAAGGCTCTACCTCCCATGCTACTTTTAAATACCCTTGGAACTACAATTAAGTCAGGAATCTGAGATTAAAGTGCTCTATTGGGGTGGTTATATGAGGTGTTTAAGATGGGACCTTATTACTGTACATTTGTGAGTCACACCAGGGAGTCAAGCACTTCTGATTTAAGGCTTTTTCAGAAGAGCCACAGTATCCAGGGTCGTACACAGTGAGGATGTAACACTATTGGCAAGATAATCAACCTCTGTGGGAGTACAGTTTAGGTAGCTGTTCTGCATTGTGTTGGCACACAGCATTGAAAATGTTAACAGTGGAGGAATTACATTTGAACTTAGTTACACCGCTTTCAAATACACATCTACTGTAATGAAACATATTCCCCAATGTTGTGCAATCAATTATAGTAAATCGAAATGTTATTAAAAAGGGGGGATTTCTTGAGTATGATTTAAGTGGTGGGTAGTCTCATTTACATTTTGATGGAAGTCACCTGAGTCTAATAACAGATTAAATATAGTGTTGTGTAGTGTGCTCAGCATCTACATCAGGGGTGTCCAACTCCAGGCTTCAAGGGCTGGTGTCCTGCAGGTTTTAGATATCACCCTGGGTCAACACAACTGAATCAAATGATTAGTTCATTACCAGGCCTCTGGAGAACTTCAGGACATGCTGAGGTCATTTAGCCATTTAAATCAGCAGTGTTGGATCAAGGACACATCCAAAACCTGCAGGACACCAGCCCTTGAGGCCTGGAGTTGGACACCCCTGATCTACATGAATGTTAAAATCACCTATATTAATGATTTTACCTGACCTGAGCACTAAATAAGATAAAAGTCTGAGAATTCAGATGGAAACTGAGTAAAGGCCAGGAGCATGATATACAACAAATAACGTTTGAGTTTTCCAATTACAATGTACAAGGCTAAGATTTAGCCTTTCAAGTTAATTACAAATCTGCTTGGGTCTTTGGTTGATTATTTAACTGGAGTCAAAGACTACTGCCACTCTTCGGCTTATGCTTCGAGGATTCTAACAGTATGACTTGGGGGTGCTGATTCATCCTACTCTAATCAGGCTACTTTTCAATCAGACAGGATTTTTTAGAGGTTCGGGAATTTCAAGGGGTGCACAACAAAACAAATTTCAATAACAAATTTTCAAACCTAACTTTTTCACGTCTCCATAATTTTTCTTGTAACTGCCTTGATCTTTTGCTCATATTGAGGCTACAGGCTGGTTGGTGGCTGGCTCTAAGCTTTGGATAGCTTTAGCCACTTTGACTTAGCTCCTTTAAAATATACATTTCATTTCATTTCATTTCTTTATTTATTTCACACATGGTTCAACAGTGCCTCTCCTCCCACACACAAAACCCCCCTCCCATCAACATAACACTGCACCCATGGGTGAAAAGGAGCAGGAAGAAGAATAAATTCTTATTAGCACCTGCCCCCTATCTGCAATCCAAATATTTTTACACGAGGGCGCCAATAACCCCCAGAAAACCCTCTAACGTATCTTTATGTAACAATGCAAAACTAAACAACAAATCAATATAATCAGCAATATACAGCATTAAATGGCAATGAAAATGTTTTCTTCCACATTTAGTCCTAATTACTTTCATGTTCTTCATATTGATTTATCCTTTTAAGTATGTAACACATTTTAAAACGGTGCATGTTTGTACAGCTCTTGAGATTATCTTCAAGAGAATTCCATATTCTTATACCTTTAACTGTTGGACACATTTGCCTTTGTGTGGTTCTAGCAAACTTATGCTTAAAGTCAAACTTCCTTCTACTGTCCCCACTTCCTGAACACAATACAAACAAACTTTGTAACTTAAGAGGTAAATTATTATTTTTTGCCTTGCACAAGAATAATAATGTCTGTAATTTCACTAAGTCTTCAAATTTCAACAATTTCGATTTTATAAACAGATTATTTGTATGTTCTCTATATTTAATGTTCTGTTGGTTGAGGGTAAGTGTATAATTAGGTTTGTTTTTGTGGTGTGAGGTATTTAACTTTGACAAACTATGTGCCTCTACTCAGAGTAAAGAGTTTCCATGCTATCAACATGTTAGTGTTTCACTGTGAGAGCGCATGGAACTATTTGCCTGTGCCGCTGTGTGCATGTTTATATGTACGAAATGGATGAGCTCATAATGAGTACGTGAGGCCAGCCAGCTGGTCACCAAGAAATTACCTGACTCCGGTCCATAGCCGGTCAATCGGTGTATCTCTAGTGGAAATCACTCAATTAGACTCGACTTGGATCGACTGGCTTTCCATTACAATCACTACCACCTAATGTGGTAGATACTATTTTAGTACCTAGTATCAGGTACAATGACCTAATGGAAAACCCTGAAAACTGTGGTGAGTTGATCCGAGTAGATACTAATGGAAAGGGGTTTTTAGATTTTCGCAGATTTTTTTCAGTGTTTACTGTAACCACGTAGATTAGTATTGTTTTGGTTTTTTTTCCCAGACCAGAAATAAAACGTTTAGAACGCTCATGGGCCTTCATATTTATATCTATAGTCTATATCAAAATGTATTTTCCAACCTGTTCTTGCAATGATGACAACTTGTAATTTCATTAAGGCTTCATATTATTTATTTAAATCCGAAATGATAGCCAAGTCACCTCTCATTCACTCCATTACATTTCGTAAACCGTCTTTCTCCCCTGCATATTATAGATTAATTATAGAGATTATAGAGCCAGGTGGAACTAGAATTCGGTATGTTATCAAATTTCCCCTTACAAGCCACAATTGCTGATAGAGAACTGACAGTTAAATCTAGAACAAAAGCAAACTGATGGATAAACCACACTAAAATATGTCAGAGTGGTCAATTTGGGTCGGTTTTACATGTTGCATTTTTTCAGATGTTGTGCTTATGACACAAAGTTTTTCCTAACCAGTCTCTATGTGTTAGCCCTGTGACAAACTAGCGACCTGTCCAGAGTGTACCCTGCCTCTCGCCATAAGACAGCTGGGATAGTCTCCAGTCCCCCCGTGACCCTGAAAAGGATAAACTGAAGAGAATGGATGAATGGATATTATAATCTGAATTTCAGGGTTACAGCCTTGTCATCAATACAAATTCAACAGGTGATCAAACAATTATTTCCTCCACTTTAGTACAACCCTCATGATCTTACAACTTTAAAATCCGAAAAGAATGTCATATGGACATCTTGGGAAGGAAATGTGAACAAGGTGATCGACGGACACTTTCCTCGGTTACTTCAGTTTTTAACTAGCTCTTTGTATGCTGTAGTTTTATTTGATTTTCTCTATCCATCCATCCTCTCGTGCTTATCCTTATGAGGGTTGCAGGAGAGCTGGAGCCTATCCCAGCTATCACAGGGCGAGATGCAGGGTACACCCTGAACAGATCGCCAGTTTGTCACAGGGCTAACACAGAGAGATAGACAACCACTCACGGAGGAACTGCAGGAGGAAACCAGATTACATGGAGAAAACAAAACGCAAACACGGGGAGAACATGCAAACTCCACACAAAAAGGGCCTGGCCTGATGGGGGAGTGAAACTCAACAGTACTAACCACTGCATTTTCTGTTCCATCTTATTCATACTAGGCACCTGCATGTTTTCTAAAATAATGCAACCTATTTTACCTGAGAATCTCAAAACTGGCAAAATCCCACTGATAGACTCCGAGGTCAGAGCTGCATACGATGTAGCGTCCATCAAACTGCAGGCGAGGTTGGAGGCTGATGCTGCGGTCCTCTGACACCGACAGTGTCTTTAAACACTTGCAGTTGATCTCTCGGCCTAAAGGCCATACCTGTACACCAAACACAGGGCTGGCTCCATCTTATGGACTCTTTAGATATAGCAGGTCATGTATGATGACCAAGTCGTTTTCCTTTAAAACACATTAACTATGGAAGGGAACATTACCTTAATCTCATACTTGTCAGCACTGAGGAGAATGTAATCACCAGGACTGTGCACCATTGATTCCACTTCACTCTTCTGTAGTATCACCTGATAACAGAAAATCAACAAAAGTTTCACATCTTTAAAACAACAACAAACAAAAAACATTAAGATTGGTTATTTCCTGCCAGTAATTGAAGTAATGGAAATAAGTTTCACACAAACTCAGACAAAAAAAACATAAAATTCTGACCTTTGTTACCCACTCAGTGTGTCCAGTCAGCGTGTTGAGACAGGCACCAGCAGATAAAGCCCAGACCTTCACTGAGAAGTCTGCAGAGCCACTGACAAGTACATCCAGCTCATCGTTGTAGTCGACACTGAAAACTGCACACGTGCACATACACATGCGCACACACACGCAGTTAGGAGCTGTAGCACACATTAAACATGTAGCTATTCTTGTTGGCAGATAATACCAAGCTTTGCCTAGGAGAAGTTCCACTAGTATAACAAAAACGGAACTGTCCCGTTCTTGATAACCCTCATCTTTACACCAGCTCTTGAATCCACCACTGACTATTTCAATGTACTCCATCTCTCTACTCTTTTTCATGCCCAAAATTGGTGGCAGATGACTGCTAAATATTCCACAGTGTACAGAAATGCGCACAGACAGTTGGGTTATATTTTTGCCATTTCCTTTTAGGTTTGTTTCAAGCCTGTCTGTGGGCTTGTGTTTCTTGCCTAATCAGACTTTTTGTATTGCCTTTGTTTTGACAGATTTTAAAGTGCCCTTGCCATATAAAGCACTGTCACAAAGAGATAACATAAAATACTAAAAATAACGCTTCTTCCCTGCAAAGTTGATTGTTTCGCTATTGACCACATGTTATCTGCCTCTCCTCTAGCATTAATATGCTTCCTATTCTAGATAAGGACATAATTGCTCAACACTGAAACCAACCTGCTCCTGTGTGGCCACGGAATTGCTGGATTTTAGCCCCTGTACTCCACTCCCAGCATGCAATAGTGTTGTCAAAGGACCCAGTCACCAGCTTCTGTTCATCAAATTTTACTGTGGCACAGGTGTGTGTCTGAATTCCATAAATGCACTGTCCAGTACGCACATCCCATAATTTGGCAGAGAGATCGTCAGATCCTGAAAAACAAGTAAAAACCATCAGTGTTACTGCTGTAGTGACAGGTTCAACCTACACGAGTGTATATAGAAGGCTCAACATGTACAAGCCCTCAGGACCACACACTGAGAATGAAACAAACATTACAAACAATGCTTCCACACCTATTCCAGACATGGTCTGCATGAAAGAAGACAAAACTGGGTATACTCAAAACAACCCTTATGAGTGTGCTACTGGTAGAAACTACTGTGCCATAAAGTGATACAGATGAAAAAACAACAACAACAGCAACCTATACAGTACCATTAACAAGTATATGTCTTAGGTTTTTTTCAAGTAACTCTCTCTTCTCTATTTTATCTATCAAACCTCCAAAGAAGAACCAACAGTAGCTAAACCTGAGTGCAAGTCAGCCTCTTCCTACAAGGGTGCAGAGAATGGAAAAACTGTGTTGGAATATGAAATGTAAAATAAAAAGCATATGAAACCATCAATGCGGTGTGTGTTGTTTGGGGTGTAAGAAGTTGGCAAAGTATTTCAGGTAGCAGCTTCCTAAGTTGTAAAGTCGAATAGGAAATGGTAGTTAATGGAAACAGTAGAGGACAAATTAAGGTGTGGTTTTAAGATCTTAAGGCCAGGAAACCGTCAGAGAAACTTGCTAATGCTAGAAAAGAGATATCATGTTGTATGCTTAATATTCCTAGTAATGAAATCCCAGAAAGTTGATTCTGTTCATCTGGACTAAGAGTTTCCAGTAGGTGAAACCTCTGATCACTCATTCAAGTGACTTCTGTTTTCTGTATAAGGTTTCCCCAAGATTATATAGATTGTACAGGTGCATAACAAATATCAACCACGAACTAGCATAATTACCTAACATTGAGCCACAAGTGCAGTTTCATGATCATTAATATGCAAATTGGTATGACGACTGATCAAAGTCCAATTTGAGTACTATTAAAAAGTCTGCAATAAAAGCAAAGTCCAGACATCCTCTCATATACATATATTTAAATTTTGAATAAATCTATAATCATTAAAAGCAAACTTTTTTTTCATTTACCCATTATTAGGTATGGTGTATAGAGTTTAAATATAAATCCATTTCGGAACAAGAGAAGTACTGTGAATACTTTCTGGATGCATTGCATGTGAATGACTCCTGGGTGAAAATCAAATTTCAAGACGTACAACAATTCACTGATCACATTATCACATCAGGTTCACCACAGAAGGAAAGAAAAAAATCACGTGGTAGTGTTCTTGAACTGTTAAATTACCATGAACAATAGGGAACATTTGAAAGTTGTAAACTAACACATACCAATCAGTTTTTAAGGTTTTGACTATCATCATCCACTCAAGCACAAATTGTGTGACATCAGGACTCTACAACACAGAGTGAACACCATCCCCACAGACAGTGGATATCATATCAAAGAGGCCCTGAGTAAATGTGGTTATCGCAACTGTGCATTTGTCAAAGCTCAGAAGACAGCTAAAGAATGTTCCAGGCCAGAGAGAGATCAACGATCCTAAACGAAAACCAGTGGTAAGATCTTATGTGTCCGGAGTATAAGAAATGTGCTTTGTCTATGCCAAAAGCCAAAAGCACTATGCCAAAAGCTGGACCTTGGGTTGGACCTTATACTACTTAATTTATGAATTCAGCAGGGGATCAAATAATTAATTCCCCTGCTGTACGTGAAAAGTGAACTGTCATCTCTGAACTAAGGAGTGTGCTAAGATTGAAGACATTTCCCAACTCATGGACTCATGGACGTTAATCCATGGTCATGACAATTTCCAAATCAAATTCCTTTTTAAATAGAAACAAAAAACAAAAAAACCCAAACCATTGGCCCAGTGACAGATCTATTTTATAAGCACTCTTTGAATGACTATAACTCTCTTACCATTGCGCTAAAGAGAAAATTGAAATGGTTTTAATCCTTTGAAACACATCATATATCAGTACTTTTAGTGTACTCGGTGAATAGTTTTATATTTACTTTTTGTCTATACAGATGTCAGATGATAGACTTGTTTAAACGCTATTTTCAAACTGCAGTTTTTCATGTGTGTATGGGTACATTTCTCAGGACATGAGACATCAGTATTATGAGGTTGACAGAAATATCTCTGGATAAAACTGATGAACTGTACAGCACTGTGTCATGACTCTGTCATAGACTTTTGAGAGCTACCAATTTGATATTTTGCTACTCTAATAAAGACAGAACACAGTCATGGGGTACCTGTACAGAGGAGGCCGTCCTTGTAATAAAGAGCATATACTCGAGCACTGTGACCAATAAGTGATGACGTCTCAAAGGCTTCTTGATCCTTTAACTGCATCATACGCAGCTTAGCCTTCAGGTAGACCCCCTTCCAATGTGATGCATCCTGAATGGTCTCATCAGTCTTCCACCCTAGCTCCCGACACACACCCTGCCACACCTCAGTGCAAGAGTTTATCACCTACCAAAAAGAAAGAAAGAAAGAAAGTAAGAATATTTGATATGTTAAACAAGTTTTGTCAGGCTCTGTGGATCAACAATAAACATCCTTAAAAACTTGATTATCCATCTGTGTCACATAAATTAAGCTGTATGACACATTTAATCAATTAAATTTCCACCTGTAATTCACTTTGCTCATGCTTCATATAATCATTATCTATACATTTACACAAACATATCAGAAAGTCCATGCAAACAACTAATATATATAATATATATATATAATATGTCAAATGCATTTTACATCACTGGCCCCACATACAGCCCACTTTGATGTTAAGTGGGCTGGACCAGTGACACTACATGATAAATGTGTAAAATTAGTTAAGTGCACAAAACGCAGTCTCGTATGCTTTTGCTCCCACATGTTATACTTCTAATGTGACAGTATTACAGATTCATCAACAGATCAATCCAGAGTGCTGACATGATGTCCATCTCAATCGTATTTCATAAGAGCACTGAACAAACACTATTCTTTTTCACGGATACAGTAAACCAAGAAAAACTATGTTGAAAATACAACATGAACATATCACAGTTGGAACTGTCAGTGAAGCTCATATGTGGGCATACATCAGTGCAACAACATCACTGTCTGTATAGGTTTCTCAGTTTAGCTACTGACGGTATCTTTGGGCCTGGACAACCACCATATCTGCAATTTTGGATTTAGGTTGTTATTGAGGATTAAATGGATACCTATAGACAGCATAATAACAGATAAGTACCTTCTACAAACCAAACAATTCCTTCAGAAGCTAATAGCTGCACTTTTATCAAAAACTGAAAGAAGGCATTAGATTTCACTGTGAATGTTTGCATGCATTATTTTCTTTTACAGTTCATTCCTTGAGGAAAGTCAGACAAACAAGGAGTCTGGAAATTTTAGAATTACCTTGTTCCATTGTTTGCAGACTAGGCAGCAGGTGAGCAAGGTCTGAGGATCCAGCCAGCGCAGCAGGTAGAAGGCCAACTCCAAGGGAAGAAGGCGCAAAAAGTCACGTTTCAGCAGTGTCTCTAGTCCATTCGAGAGATGGCGGAGCTGAGCAGCACCACTTAAAGATATGAGGTGATCCAAAGACTGGTTGCGCTGCTGGTCATTTAGAGTAAGGAAAGTAGCAGAGACTGACTCCAGCCACCCCTCAAATGCTGCCTTCTCCATGGGCACATGAGAGCGACCTGCAAGAGCTATAAGAATAATGCAGGGATAAAAAGTGGTGCCCTCCAGTCATTGCAATAATCTTTTTAAAAAAAGAATACGTTTGAGCCCCTCCAACCCCTTAACATTTAAATCTCTTGAAGAATGAATGACGCCAATTCTGAATCCCTGAAAGGTCATGAACAACAACAGTACAAAATGTATGATTTAAGAAGTGTCCCTGGTTCAGACATTTAACCTGGATCAACCAGTATCATCTCCTCACTCATACAGCGTTTAAGATCCGGCCATACAGGGTAGCTAATAACCAAAACTGCAGAAGGCTTTCCGTCAGGCTTCATAAAGCCTTCCGAGCCTGAAAACGACACATGAATGTAAAATAAAGTACATTCGGGTATATGTTTCACTTATTTAAAATTGAAATTTAAAGGAAGACACTTTTATGGGCTCCCGTGTCTGCTTGTGCATTCGTTCTAAGTTAGCCTGACTAGCTAGCAACTTTTGTAGCTAACGTTAGCTCTGTAGCAGTGTTATTGTTTAGAGCAAACTAGCTACAAGTGGAAACACTCAAATACTTAAAGAACAGTATATGCTATTAAATGATTTATAACTGTAACTGGAAATTCAAATTGCCCACCAACCAGAGTTGCAGGGAGTTTCCGGATCAACACTTTCCCGGTTTAGGTCACATCGCTAAGTTAGCTGTCGAAAGCTAATCTGGCAACCACCAAGTTAAACGGATTCCAAAGAAAGCTAGTTTTGTAGTTGAGGTTAGCTAACAACCACGTTAGCTTGTTAATTTTGAATTACACGTAAAACACGTAACGGTAGTCTTCGTTACAGTTCCATGGTGTAGATATTTCATGCAGCAGGGGAAAATGATAGCACCTTCTGACAGCATGAAACTATAATATAATGGAAACGCTACCCCTGCATAAAGAGGTCGTTGTCACCCTCGGTATAATCTTACAGGAGGCAAAGTAAGAGTTTTTATCTCAAAACAACGGGCAACATCTAACAATATACCACCGCATATTTAGTAGCTTCGCCAACATATTCAGTATACTTATACTTTATAACATTTTTGCATTTTTATTTTCAGCGTTCCCTCTTTTGACGCAACTTGCCTGCAAGACAATGCTGCTGGCACCAAAACAAATAGATTAACTAACTTCCGGTTTTCGCGCGAGTAGGTGTGTCCAGAGTCAGAACCCTTTTTTTTAAAGAAAAAATTCTCTTTAATTCTCGAATACATAAAGGAGTATTAGTACGACGGAGTAATAGCGCCACGTTAAGAAAAAAAATATTATTGATAATTTTGAGAATAAAGTCGAAATTTCGAGATTAAAGCTCTATTTCGAGGAAAATAGTACAAATACTATTTTGAGAAAAAAGTCGAATAAAAAAAGTGAAAAAGTTCAATTTTGCTGCAGGCTTTGAATGGTAAAAAGTAGCACCACTTGGTGGACAAATATAAAATTAAAAATTGAAACGAGTAGTCCAAAAGAAAATCTTAGCATAAAGGAATGTATTAGTTACGTACGCTATCCATAACTCGAAATAAGTCAAAATTTCGAGTTATTATGGATAGCATTTATTTTTTTTTTTAGTGGTGGAAACAAGCTTCCATAGGATAGCAGAGAATGGTATAAGGTCTACCCCAGTACTCCTCACCTCTAATGAAGGATATGCTACCAAGGAAAATAATGTGGGATGAATTAGTTACACTTTGATGGGGTAGAGCCCTCCAGTGAGATGTTTCAAGTGTCAGAGTTATGGATATGTGGCAGCTAGGCTTCTAGGATTCAAGGAGATTAATGTGGAAGAAATATGTCAAATTACCTATCCTCAGGACAGTGAAACACAAAGAACAAAACAAAGTCAGCACTTAGGATGGGATGACACAGACACAGAGGACTTGTTCTAAAGAGGTTATGATCATGGCAACTAGTAGCATTTGCATACTGCTGTTTGTTATGCAGTGGAATGCTAGGAGCCTCATGGCAAAGGAATTCAAACATTTTCTAAGCGGTCATAATTAAAAGCCTAATATTATTTGCATTGTTAATATTACAAGAAAGTTGGTTTAAACCAAGGCTAGGTTTTGTGATTCCAAGGTCCAAATGTGAGAGGAAAAATAAGGAGATAACCTTTGGTGCTGGAACCTGTAAAACCTTTATTAGAAAAGGACTAGAAATGAATGCAATAATTGAGTGCATAATAACAGAAGTGTGGACAGACAGGGGAAAATTTACTGTTGTAAGTACATATAATTTCTGCATCACATTAGAGGAAGACTATTTCGTAGAAATAAAATTGGTGTCCCTCTGTGTGTGTGGTGTGTGGGTTGAAGACCTAAATGCACATAATGAGCTGTTGGGAAGCAAGAAGAAGGACAGAAATGGTATAGTAGTGGAGGAATTTATAGACAAATACAACTTGGTTGTTTCAAGTGACGGATGACCAACATGGTTTAGGACAAGTCAAACAATATCATCATCTATTGACATTACATTTGTATCAGCTGATTGGCATTAGTTAGCAAATGTGATTTACTGAAGCGAAGTACAATGGGAAGTGGCCATACCCCAAAAATCAGTAGCAAATAATCAGTTGCTTAGTTGGAATGAGGAGTCAACAATACCCTCCCATAAGATTCAGTCTACAGCATTATATAATATTTTATTAGTGTCCTGTTAGACCCATTTATTTAAAAAAAAGAAAAAGAAGAAACAAACAGCTCCGAGATAGTCGTCATTTACTTCCGATATTTATGATATGGCATTATTTTTGTCAGTTAATAAAGACATATTTTAATATATCAGTTTAACCTGTTTTGTTTTTCTTGCTAACATTAGGGAGTATTGCCCTAAATATGAGTAACTAAAATGTTTTAAACAAATGTTGTGGTTGCAATATATTAAAGGGAAAAGTGTTTAAAATCTCACGCGGGGACATCAGTAGATCGCACTATTTTCTTATCCCTCCCAAGTCAAGTGAATGGTCTTAGCTAAGGGGACTGATGTAGGACAAACAACTTTGGCTGCTGTTTATTTGTTGCTTGCTGATGTTACATGTTCTGAATAAGAAACATTTTATTGTCATTAAATATCAGATGTTCAATTAAATGATAAGTTTTTACATTAACTTACATATTCCACTCTCCGTGTTCCTTTCATGCACCTTTGAAATGCAGCTGGTGCATTTGATAATGCAAATGGCATCCTGCCCCTCTAATATAGCCCCCAAGGAGTTGTGAAAGCTGTCAGGTACATTGATCCTTCTGCTATGAAACATTGGTGGTAAGCTTTTTCCTGGTCCAGTATGGAAAACCAGCTGGATCCCTCCAGTGAGTCAGTGAGATCCTGGTTCTGAGTAAACTGGGGTTGGTCTGGCACTGTTTTGTTATTCAAGAGCTGATAATCAATACAGAGGCGTAGGGAGCCATCCTTTTTCCTCACACACGACTGGAGCACCATAGGGTGACTAAGATTTAACAAGCCATCTTTTTACCAATAACTCTGGAATATGTTCTTTTACCTCCCTATTGACCGGCACATCATCCTTAAGTCTGATTTCTATTTACAGGGCTGAAACACAGCCTCTTCACAGAACAATTCTTCCACCACTTATTGCTTTTCGGGGATCAGACGGCTAATGTCAGCTGGTGGAAAAGCAAGAGTTCTGTTTGGGGTTTACTGGGAAAAAGTTAATCTGAAAAGCTTAACTGTTCTCTCATGCCAGAGACACAGAAAACTGTATCTCTGGCATGTGCATCTCAGTCACCTTGGTGACCTGCTAAACTGTACCAAAAAGTTTTCTCTTTGGTAGCATGATCTCATGTTTTAAGTGCTTAGAGATTAGCACCATGATATAGGGGTGGTGAGGGTTATGGAACTCCAGAAGGCCTTCCCTCAAACTCAGCTTCCTAGGACATCGTCCTGCTCCACAGGTTCACACAAAAACAGTAGTCTGTACCAAACCTGGAATGACAGCACTCCCACTCTTGCTGTAGCTGTGTCACAGTATTTTCTTGGTGTTACCTGGATGAAACTGACCATGGGAATCATTTGTTCACCATTCCAAAGACATCGCATTGGAGGCTAACAACTGTGGGAATGGCATCACCTGAGAGTTCTTGTCTCTTGATAATCGTTTCAAGCACATTAGCTGCTAGTAGGTGCTGTTGCAGTGACAGCTGACTGACCAGGAAGGGGCTTGAATGGTGAAACTGGAATTGTGATTCCCTCCTAAGGTGAAGGTGATCTCTACCCAGCCATCTTAGGGGATGGTTTGGCCATTAACTGCATAAACATCAAGGCTTAAATACCTGATCAGCGGCTACCCAGTGAAAGTTCAATTCTATTCAGCTCATAGGTGAACATCATCAAAAATGGGCTGACACCCACATTCCCAATTATACAGTCAGATCCCTGCAGGAGCTTTTCAGTGAAGACTGTCTTCACTTTTTAGGGTAGGGGTACCTTGCATTCATGGTGCTCTGACAAGCAACTTTGTGTGACTGTTGCTTGTTTTTCTGTGCACGGAGGTCCACAGACAGATCGGAATGGTGATTAAAATAACATAAATATTAACAATACTTTTAGGCAATTTTATTATCACCATGGTAAATCACCAGGGCCTGATGGCTTGAGCTGTTAATTCAATTTTTTAATAAGGGTTCCAGCATCATGTGGTATGATCATTTCATTAGATGCAGAAAAGGCCTTTGATCGTGTCAACTGGCTGTTTTATGTTTTGCATACATTTGGTCTGGGAGACATATATATTAAAACTCTTGTACACTACCCTTTCATCATCACTAATGGCCTAAGATCAAGCAGCTTTCAACTTCACAGCTCAACACGAAGATGTCACTTTTATACATTTCAGAAATTCTATTCGCTAGATTCAAGAAATATCAGTAACTAAGATGAGTGACATGCTAAGATTGCTATACCCCCTCCAAATAATTCTTTCACTTATATCAAACAAGGTTCAAAAATTACTTAATAGTTTGTTAAGTGACTTTATATGGAACAAAAGAAAAGCAAGGTTAAAGATATCAAAACTTCACTTCGTAGTTCAAATGGAGGTCTGGCAACCCATCTCAGGTTTATAACAGAATGGATCAAAAATGACCCTCCTTTCGTATAGCTGGGCCTGGAGAAGTCTGAAAACGTCAAAAAGGTCTCAAAAAGCCAGGTCTGGAAAAAAGAACTTGATTTAAACATCAGTGAAGAGGAATGTAATGTACTTTGGGACCATACAAACAAGAAAAATCTATGTGTGTAATCACACGGTCTTTCTTAAGATCGTTGCTATTTAAAATCCTGCATCATGTGCAAATCTCCCCAATGAAAGGCACCAGAGGAACCACCAACTTTCACCTTTAAGTGTGTGAATGTGTGTGTGAATGGGTGAATGACTGAATGTAGTGTAAAGCGCTTTGGGGTCCTTAGGGACTAAGTAAAGCGCTATACAAATGCAGGCCATTTACCATTTTACCATTTATGTCTGAAGTTTAAGACTTCAGTAGGAACCTACACACACTCTGTTTGCCAGAAAAGCCAGTCCTATTGGATACACATCTTGCAGGATATGGAAAAAAATACTTGGAGCGTCTTTGAAAATGGATGCTGTATCTCTGCTTTTGGGACATCTGAGTGTGAAAAATCTTGCTAATGCGAGGTTGAATAGACTTTATGATATCCTTTCACATGCTGCAAGAAAAAAACCCATTGTTATCTCTTGGATAAATGGCAAACCTCCCACTAAAACAACCTGGCACATAATTCTCGTGGAATGCTTTCCTTTGGAATGTCTGACCTGATTGCTCCATTTGTCAAAGGAAGAGTTTATAGGAATTTGGATTTCTTTTTTTCACCAACTCTTCAGTCGCATCAGTGCTCTCAAATCTCATCACTATCCAGGGCTCTAGAGTGCGACCAATTTGGTCGCAAATGCGACCAAATTTTTCAGTGGTGCGACTAAAAAAAATATTTACCCGACCAACTGTTCGGGTAACAAAAAAAAAAAATCTCTGCAACTCTCCGTGTGGTCAACAACAGACACACATTATGCCCCTATCGTGGACTAAACCAATCAGAGATAGTCAGGGGCGGAACCTCTCTGATTGGCCGTGGTCCAGTTGAAAGTGCAGTTGGAAGAGGGAGGTGAGTAGCTTGAATAAAGCGATATCGATTCATTAAATCCTGAATCGACTTTTAAATATAAATGTGTTTTGCCAGAAACGCCAGATTCTCAGATTAAAGCTCACAAAACTATTTCAACAACCACCAAACAGCAAATGAGAGCAGGTACACGGATTCCACACAAAGACGTAAACACAGAGCGACCCGACGCATCAGAACCAGCTTTGTTTTTCTCGGCTTTCTCACCCGATGGCCCGTAGACAGACACGCTGTCGGAGCTCACCGATTCTGATGCGTCGGGTCCGCGCTGTGTTTCCGTCTTTTTTGCGCTGATTCTGAGCTGCAGGTTTTGTCTCTCTCCAACCAAAATTCACAGAGCCAGCAGCAAAAGAAGCAGCAAACTGCGCTTCACATTTGATCAACGTCGTCATGAATTCGCTCTGAGTTTTGCTGTTTTGCTTCCATCACGATAAAAATCACACTTCATGCACAGCTCTCTCTCTCTCTGTACTTCAAGAACAGTTTCCCGTCTCAAATCTCTGTTTTCTGCATTATTCATTTGCTTATTACCCACCAGTCTACCGTTGTTTACAGCACTGTCGGCCGCTGTCTTTTTCTTTTCTTTTTCTTTTTTCACTTAAATGACCTCGGACAAGAAAGCCTAATTTCTGCTGTTCAATACTGAAGAAATTTAAACTTTTTAAAATTGTGCAAAATTACAGAATATTGCAGAATATTTTTAAGGTTATCTGCTATAAAAAGCCAGACCAGATAAATCTCCTTCATGTTTTTCTGTGTTTTATTCTCAGTTACTTTCACACAAAGGCATCTGCTGTGATGTTCACAATTCTGATGAAGTCTCACATGTATCAGTACTGATAAATGATCAGAATTATAATATTTCTGTCTGTCTGAGGTTAAATTGAATCGAATCAGGACTTTGAGAACCGGAATCGAATGGATTATAGAAATCAGTGATGATACCCAGCCCTAGTGAGCAGCCTAGGCCCGACAGAAGTGGATGTAGCTGTGGGTAATAAGAAAAGATGAAAAGAACTATTGATAACTTTTTTGTTAAGTTAAGGCCTGATCCGTATGAAATTCATAGCCAGTGCTCTGACACGGTGCCATCAATCTTTGATTGCTGAAAAAGCACAGTGTATCCAGAAAACACATTATATGCTGCAATAAATGCACTGCCCAAGTGTCCCCTCTCCCCACTGCCTTTCAGCAGCATGCAACAGCAAACAGGTCGTCAGAGGAGGCCGAGATGATGATTAAGTTTAACATTTTCTACAATATTGACAAAGCACTTTAAGCACAAGTTTGTTAGTTAATAATTTAGAAATGAATATTGTCTGTATGGACTGCAACTTCCCCCCAAAGAAAGTGCACATCTAAAACTGCGGTGTTAAGCGATGCGGTTGAAAAATTTGAGTGCGCCTAACATTTGTGCCGGTGCGCCTAAAATTTTAAAGTTAGGCGCACCAGTGCGCCCATATCAAATGCCGGCTGCTTGTTTACAATAAAGTCACTACTGGCCACATCTGTAACTGCTTGATTGCTTGATCTTTGTTTTGACCTTGCTAAAAGTCTGAGCTGTGAACTATCTGCTCTTTATTCACAGCCAAGGTATTGCGTTGTGTGTTGTGTTAATGTGCTATCATTCAGACATCCATTAGCTGTGTCCAAATTCAGAGGCTGCATCCTCCTAAAGCTGCATCTGTAGGCCGATTACGTCACAGCGGCGCAACGAAGGCTGTCCAAAATTGGAAGACTCCTCCAATTGCGGCAGACAAATGTGTCCTCCATTTCCCCAGATTTAAAGGATGGGTCGGGTGTATCCTTAGTGGCCCAACCTATCCCAGAATTCATAGTGTGGCCCAGCCAATTCCAGTTTCCAACAATGGCGGCAGTTACTTAGTTTTAAGATTACTCTTATTACTCTTTCTGGGTAACAAAATAAACTTTTAAGATATTTTCAGGCGAGAATGTAGCTGTGTAAAATTTAAATATCTGCTCGATTTATTGAGATATATATCTAAATATGAATATGAAGCTGAAACACTTAAATACTTGGGAATAATCCTAACTAAGAATACTTCTAATCTATCACAAGTAAATTATGGTCCCTTGTCACAGGCCATGAAATCTGATTAAATAGGTGGAATCTGGTGCCTTTCGTAACCCTTGTGGTGTCCTCGGATCACAAATGGTCCCTAGGTGAATGGCAAACAAGCATATGGGAATCCCGAGGACACCACAAAGGTTAAATTTAAATTCAAGGATAACAGCAGTGAAAATGAACGTACTCCCAAGACTCCTCTATTTATTTAGAACTTTGCCTGTTGAAGTAAGTGAAACACAGTTTGGGGAATGGGACAAATGGATTTCGCGCTTTATTTGGCAGGGGAAAAAAACAAGAATTAAATTTAGTATTTTACAGTTAAGCAAGGCAAAAGGTGGGGCAATGCTCCCATGTTTACAATATTACTATTATGCATCTCAGGTCATCCCCCTGCTGCAATGGTGTAACCCTAATTTGAAAGCTAAGTGGAAATTCATAGAATTCAATACAATCCCTAAATTTCAACTACAAGCCTCAATTGCGGATAAAAAATTGGCAGACCGTTTAGAAGGTAAAGGACCATGGATAAGCCACACTCTAAAAATATGGAATAAAGTGATTAAAATATGTGGTAGTAAACGAATACTAAAAGAATTTAGATGGTGTGCTTATGACACAGATTTTAAACCAAATGAAAGTGATAAAAGATTTCAGTCCTGGATAGAGAGTGGACTAACAACATTCTATTCCTTCACACATAAAGTCAAAACAGAGTTCCCAATCTTTACAAATAAGAACTGGCCTAAGACAAGTAGATTTCTTCAGGTTTCTTCAAATGCGGGATTATTTTAACAAGCGCTGCAATATCCCAAACCCAAACTCGGTTGAGTCAGAAATTTTTAAGATAGTTAAATTAGCATATGATAGTTCTCTGAGAAAGGCAATCTCCAAACTAAATGATGTGCTTTTTCAAGCAAGGAAGGATACTACTCAAAACATTAAGATCAAATGGGAATCGGAATCAGGGATGGGTATAACAAACGAGAACTGGGAGAGGATTTGTAATTTTCATTACTCAACAAGTTCATTATCTTGGAGAGACCACTGCTGGAAGAACATTATTAGATTCTTCAAAACCCCTCATCAAACTAAATATAAAAATGGGACAGCGGAATGCTGGAGAAGATGTGGATCAGAAGAGGCACATCATTACCATATCTTTTGGGACTGCCCTAACTTAAAAAATTACTGGCTGGGAATTCATAAAACTCTGTGTGAGGTTTTTAAGATAAAATTTGATATTAATTTTGTAAATTTGTACTTGGGCCTGGTTGCTGGCTCGGTCCGGGGAGGGGACACAAAGCTCTTACAAGCGCTATTAGTGGCCAGCAAAAAATCAATAACCAGAAAGTGGCTAAATCCAACTCCGCCAACACTTAAGGATTGGTTTAATGTGGTTTTTGAAATATTTAAAATGGAAAAATTGACATTCTTTTTAAAAATTCGAAAAGACCAATTCTACAAAATATGGAATAAATGGATTAGCTTTGTGTCCCCCCCTCCGCCCTGAATTTAGGTAAGACCAGCCCTGAATTGGTGTATCTCCCATGTATTGTATAATGTCAGGTTGACCCTCTACTTCATAATATGTATCTGATGTACTCTATGTAAATAAGTTAAACATGCTGCATTATGTATACACTGTCAAGCCACCGAGTTCACTTTTCGTTATCTGAATGTAAAACAAAAGGACTAAGAAAAAGTCTTTTTTTTTTTTTACTAAATAATATCAATGCACTTTATTGTAATAAGTCCTTTTTTCAATAAAAATATAATAAAAAAAAGAGAGATGTCATATATTTGCGAAAGTGCTCCGATGTTTACGGAAACGTCTGTTACCCACCAGTTCGATATCTAACCGGGAGGTCAAGGCTCACTAGAGCCAGCGAGAACAGCGAACTCCCGGCACATCGTTTTCAAACCCCCCGCTGTCTTTCGCTACTCAGGTTAAACATGATATATAAGTCACTTAGATAATGTAAAAATATTATTGTTAGGCTTTTTTCAGTATTTTTTTTGTTCGTGAGGAAATCGGTTTGGCTAGGATTACTGCCAAACTGCTGAATAAAAGTCAAACAGAAAACTGATTAAACAGAAGTGTGAGATGGTAGAGAATTTACGCCAATGTCGTGTTATATTTTAGACAGCAACTGAGTTTATTAAACTCCACCGAGACAGCTGGTGATGCAAATCTGATGGCTAGACCGTCATAGACCGCGAAGGCCAGGTCTTCCGAAGGATGCAGCCCCTGAATTTGGACAGAGCTATTATCAAATCACTTCTGAAATGTCCACCCCTTAAGAAATTTCAGTTAGAATATATAACAATGGTCACAGCACCACTGAGCAGAAACCGGAAATTACAGGAAATTTGAGGTGACTCTTCAACCCCAAACTTTACCAGACTGATGACAGTCCCACCCTGAAACTAAACCGAAAGGTATGGCGTTATTTTTGTGCCACTATTCTGAGCATACATAAAAAAATTTGAGCGCACGTAAAAAAAATTTGCAGGTGCAAGTGTTGCATTTCGAGGAGAAATTTATTTTTGAACGAAGAAAAGCTAAATTTGAGTGAACGAAATTCATTGCTGCGTGCAAAAAATGTATTTCAGTGTTTGCTATTATCCATACACATACACGCTCAGTTTTTGCATTTGCGCTTGCTCGCAATGTGTTGCTTGCGCTCTCAACATTTCTGCCCGTGCGTGTTCAACTCTTTCTGTACACCGTTATATTTGTGCCACAAAACCAGCCAATCACAGACTTGGATGCAAAAAAATCTGATTGGCTGTTTTGGTCTCCAATCAGCTCGAAAATGACGAAATGCAATATCCCAGAATCCATTTCGTCCAAAACTCAAGTGAGGCAGTGGCGGAGAAACAGAGTGGCGGAGTTTGAAATGTTACTCTTTCTGGGTCACAAAATAAACTTTTAAGATATTTTCATGCGAGAATGGTGCTATGTAAACTTCAAATATCTGCTCTATTTATCAAGACATCACATATTTGCATAAGTGCTCTAATGTTTTCGGATTGCAGCTTTATTATTACTGTGGAAATTGTGGATATCTTCAGATATCTAGTAAGGTTTGTTTGCCAGGTCTTTATATGATTTATTATTGTATTTGCCATTTTCTTTTTTTTTTCTGCTGTATTTTACAGGGACCATTGACAAACAAACAACAAACAATCTCTGAAGACAAAAGATGCATTGTGTCACAGACTGGGTCTCTGACCAAGCGTTTTGAATTTTATTTTGTATTGTTGAGATTCTCATGTTAGGTTTGTGGTTATAGTTTGTGTGTTATTCTTATTTAGGTTTTAGTTGAGGTTAAGCATAGCCATTACTTATCATCTGTCTCCTTGTTTTTCTGTTTGGTTTCTTGTCTTGTCTGTCATATGTTTCAGGTCTGGTAAGCTGGTGTTGTCATGTCTAAGTCTCCGTGTTTCCTGTTTTGTTTTGAAGAGGTCTTGTGCTCTGTGTTCATTGTTTTAGTTTCACTTTCTCCTGTGGTGTCATTATGTTAATTTGTGTCAGCTGTTTCCCCATGTGTTTCCCTTCCCCTCATCACCTCCTGTGTATTTAGTCTGTGGGCGTTTATCAATATGCGTACTTGTGCGTACTTGCGTTCTCGTGTACTCGTGATACGTCATCAGTCGGAGACCAAGTACTGTTCCAATTCGAAGTACGCATCAAGCCGAG
>NC_086233.1:8992500-9045000 GCF_036321145.2 Pelmatolapia mariae
CTGACCATTAGAAAAATGCATGTTTAAGGCACGTCTGCACTGACTGCCTTTATCAGACCAAGAAGCTACATCCACCTTACAATATATGTAACCAGCATATAAGGTCTTTGGTTTTAGTGGAAAGGTTGTATATTGAAGTGGGCAGGGAGACTGTTCTTCATGTGCCAAAAAATGCTACAATTCATTCTGATGTCTACACAATGTACTGCCTATTCATGGGCCAATCAAAATGGACTGACAAAACTATAGAACTAACATGGATTTTAAGCTTCATAGTGTTTCCAAATTATCGCAAACCATATCAATGACATTTTTGTATTATTTCCTTCTTTTATTTTTTGCATACAGTTACTCGAATACAGAAGTATCTCCAATAAGCTGAAGTTGTGACTATGTCAGTGTCAACCGAAGCAAATGCCAAATTATTCACTATAAAATTAGGAGTTAAAGATTTGGCAGGTGGGGGATAGCTATGCCCACAAAGGAAGTGGCAATTAGATGCAACAAAAATTCAACAACATTCAGCAACTTCAAATGGCTAAAAATAAAAACCACCCAAAAACAAACAAACCCAACTGATGATGATACAAACAGGGTGTGTATAATTCAATTCATGGAAAGTATGTTTTGCCTATGTCTATTCACTGTCACTCTCCAGCAACTGATGGCAGCAACTGATGGTACTAAACTGTATTCGTCTAACATTTCCCATTGATCCTGCCAATGGCAATGCCAAGGGAAGGACCTTGACGTCAAGGCAGCTCAAGGTCTCCATATATCCCACTCAGGCTCATAGTGCCCTGGAGAGCACACTCCCGGGCACCGTTGTCTTGCGACAATGGCACAACAAGGGGGAAGTGGCAGTTATCAGTAAAAAGCTTAGTCTGATTGGCATAGGAAAGGAGTGCATGGGACCATTTCCGATGGTGGGAGAGACCATTGTTTCTCACTGGACAGCTGCCACCTGCCACAAGCTAGGTATTGTCTCGCCACAGCTTGCCTGCTCCCCTGGGTGCGTTAGGCTTAGAGGTCATTGACCATGACAAGGAAGCTGTAATGTTGCACTAGGAAAAACCAATAGAATTAAGAATGTGAAAACTTCAGCTCTTCACAAGCAGGAAAGTGCAGACCATGTGGCCTGGACTCACCAACAATCTCCAGCAGATCAATAATGCTTGCAAAACTATTATCATTGACAAGCATCTGCAAGACTAAACGCTTACATGGCTTGCTTACAGGAGACATGCTTAGCTGAAAATCAGAGAGTCCAATTAGACCTTCTTCTGCCAGGGTCTGTCACAGGATGACCCCAGAGAGCATGGTTTCAACTTTGCTGTGGAAATCTAGCTTACTGCAGCCATTGAAACACAAACCGGTGGAACAGAGCGAATCCTCACTCTCTGTGTTACAGCATCATCAGGCACCATTAACCTTCTGAGTGTCTACGCCCCAAGACTTTGCTCAGTGGCGAGCTGACTGAGAACACCAGGCACGATATCAGATCATCTATCAAGCTTGTGTACTTGACACACTACTCTCCGGCAGTGAGTACTGGACCATATATGCCAACCAGAAGAGAAGGCTGAACACCTTTCACCTTCTTTGTCTTAGATGTGTTCTGTGCATCGAGTGGCAGGACACAGTACCAAACACCAAAGTAGTACAGCAAGTCAGTAGTAAGTCTTCCTGCACTGCTCAATTAGACACAACTCAGATGGTTGGGCCATGTTCTACACACGCGGGTCGCATCTCCAAGGACAATCTGTACGGTGAATGTACGTTGACACTGAATGTACGGTGCGAAGACTCACACCCTGTCGGCCAATCCAAACTCCGCTTCAAAGGTGTCTGCAAATGTGACATGAAGCTCACAGATATCAACCTACACCTACCTGGGAAAGCTAGCAGATTATCGAGAGGCCTGAAGAGCTATAGTACTATCAAGGAGGGAGTTGAGAGGGTAGAGAGCACCAGAAATACCAAGCTGGCTGACAGGAGACCCAAGAGGACAGCAAGCTCATACACTGCTACAGCGCCATCTTTCACCTTCACCTTTGTTTGCAGCCAGTGTACAAGAGACTGTCCCTCCAGATTGGGACTCCACAGCCACTCTAGGATGTCCACATCCAACCCATAGCACTACACCATTGTCTCACGAGACAAACGGATGCCAATAGGATGATTCCAGCGTTCAGATTTTCATACCATATGGATTTTTTGTTACTAAATTACTTCTGTTCTTATTTATGTATTATTCATTTTTTCTAGAAGAGATGGCTTAAAAAGGTGTTATCCCTTTTTAAAAATATATCATGGCTGATCGATCTCTCTCTCTATGATGACTTTTCACTCTGTTTTCTAGTGTTGTCATTCTGGTCATACCAATAATTTCACCTTCTAATGTAGTTGCACATGCAAATGGTAAATGAACTGATTCTTATATAGCACTTTTTTTTTTACTGTCCTGGAGTACTCAAAGCGCTGTATACAACATGCCACATTCACCCAGTCTCACAAGCACTTTCTCTATACTTAGTGCTTTCTAACTACATTCACACACATGCATACTCCAATGGATGCACTGGAGAGCAACTTGGGGTTAGTATCTAGCCCAGGGGTGGGCAATCTCAGTCCACGAGGGCCGGGTTTTAGATCTCACCTTGGGTCAACACACCTGAATCACATGATTAGTTCGTTACCAGTCCTCTGGAGAACTTCAGGACACGTTGAGGAGCTAATTTAGCCATTTAAATCAGCTGTGTTGGTTCGAGGACACATCTAAAACCTGCAGGGACACCGGCCCTCGTGGACTGAGATTGCCCACCCCTGCTCTAGCCCAAGGATACTTGACATGCAGACTGGAGGAGGGTTGGTGGATCGAACCACCAGCCTTCTGATCAGTAGGTGACCTGCTCTACCTCCTGAGCTACAGCAGCATGCACATGATATAATCTAGTTTAGCCAAATCCTAATGATGCTTTCTTGTTAGGATTAGGGTGTTGTTGCTTGGATAAGGTCAGAGACATTTCCAAGCAAACTGACTTGGAGTCTTTTACCTGCCATATCACTTTATGGACTATAATGCTGAACTTATAACCACAGGAGACTTTAATAAACTGATAATGAAGAAGTTTGACATAACTTCATTTGGCTCACTGGTTAAGCAGACATAAAGAAAGGTAAACTCTTTTAACTCTTTCATTCCCATATTACTAACAGAAGTGAAAGAATTGCACTAAAGAATAATTTTCAGGTATCTGCACTCTACTTGAGTATTTTTCTGACAACTTTTTACTTATACTCTCTACAAATATTTAACACAAATATCCGTACTTTGTTACTTTTGAGGTAACGCATTTGAGGTAAGATATTATTTTACATCACTACACCCCTTCGCACATCAAGCAATCAATCAACAATTCTATTGGGATATCAATCATCGTTGCTTATCACATACAAAGGGATGAAAGAGGAAAAAAAAAGTATGCCAAATGTATATCTTAAAAAAACAAAAAAAACAACAGGCAGGTGATTTAAAATGCGATGTTGCACACAAACTGTTTGTGTGCAGTTTGTTACACAGTGAGTCTGTGTGCAAATGGCTCAGTAGCTGTATTTAGCAGGGAGAACAAAAACGTCACTCAAAGATGAACACAGATGTAAGACAGACAGGATTTAAACAGGATTTATTTATTTAAAGAAGAGGACTACTCAGTGACATTTGATAAACTGGGAATTTAAAGCTAATGTATGTCCTCATTTTAATTTAAATTGTACCTGTATATTATATGAAGTTATGTTTTTCATATTGCGAAATGTCCTGCAAAACAAACTAGGTATACTAATTTTGTGTTATTGAAATACTTGGCAGTTTAATGCAGGATAAACAGGTTAGCTTGTTGTACTTTGATGAAACACTGTTTTTCACAGGGGAACACTGGCTGTGGTGTTCATGGTCAGTGTTAGGTTACAGCAAGTGTAGCAGAGATGAATTTGCATTTAAGCTGACAATGCTTAAACTCACTCAGTAAAGACAATATAAACAGCATACTGTATGTGTAAGGGACGGAAAGCCAAGATAACTCATGAAAACTTGGGTTACATGTTGTTGAATTCAGTTGTGCAAATCCACAAACAGCAATAAACCTCAAAGCAGCTCAACACAGGTTAGCTGATAACAGCATGTACACAAAGAAAATCTACTATAGCTTACAATAGAAATTATTGAGTTGTAACTCTTTTCCCCATGTTGAGTCACTGCAACTGATCTTATCGTTCCGCCACCTGCTAAATTTCAAGTTAACTCCTGACTGTACTAATTTTTCTGTTTAGGTGTGGATCCAAAGTCAAAAAAGTTGGTATTCCCATATACCACTGTTATTATATCACTGTAGAAAGAGGTTCAGTTAGCTTTGCACAAAACAATCGTGGTTGGAAAGGTCCTTCAAAGACCTACTTTTCTTACTTTGGATATATCTTCAGGAGCCTGTACTTTTTCACTTGAGTAAAGAAGTTGAATCAGTACTTTAACTTTTACTGGAGTATTTTTTACTAAAAAGTATTTGTACATCTACCTAAGTAAAGTAAATGGTTCTTCTCACTTGAAAACCCATTTAAGCCAGCCAGCTAGCTGGCCAGCTTCGCTGACTGTCACACGGCTGTACTTTTGCCACCTCTGATCACTGACTCAGTTATTGGTAAAACTTACAAAAAAATAAGTCCCATCCAATAAAACAGAATTAGTATTTAAAATCAACATAATATTTTGATTTTGATGCAGATCATTAATTAATGCCATTGCTAATGGAGTTTTATCCTGATGTCCTTCAGTTGGAGAACAGGAGTCCATCCAAGTTTTACGGTGGGCTTACCAACAGTGTCTCTGAAGAGCAGAATCCCACAGCAGCTGGTGAATCAACAACAATCCATCATATCCTTTTCCCTTCTATAGCCAATTGTCAAAAATAAACTCTTTTTATACATAAATACAGTATTTACACACATTTGATTAATGAAAACTTGGTATTTCATTGGAATTCACTTTAATTTTACTCAGCTAGCTGCCTCAGCATACTGGTGTAGACAACAGCTGGCTGTCTTCTGCTTATTAACTGGAATCACCTCTTTGTTCAGTATTGTTTCCATGGTATCTTACTATTTTTAATTTGTTCTGTAGAAAATATTAATTGTTTGTAAATCTTGTTACATACATTTGCAAGCACATTTTACACAAGGACTACCAACTGAGGTAGCAGGGGTAAACACAGATCCAGGGCTTCATCCCCACAAGAGCATCGCATCTTAATCATAAAACAACCTTTAAGGTTAATTCCTGCGTTTGTATGTACAAATCTTCTATTCTGGATTAGATTCAGTCAAACTGTAAGTCACAGGGCTGAAGGTAATGAAGACTCAGCTTCTGTCTTTTTTGCTACAGTACTGATCCTTCATTAAAATAACGAGGCCTTGAGATGATGTCACACTTTTTCTGGTGAATAAAAGTTTATGAGTGGGGATGTGCACTTCCCACCTTCCACTTCCTTATGACGATGACATTCAGAGTAAACTAAATCTAACAGTCATCTAACACTGTCATCCACATTTATACACTGATGCATCTTTTCACCCAATTATAAGCCCAACATGGGCCAAAAACCAACGTGTTCATGCACACATTATAGCAGCGTAACAAATAACAGAGAACATGGAAACTTAGGGAACGAATCCAACCCCACAAAAGTCTTCCATTGATTGGATTTTTATAGAGATCATATAAGACTTGTTCTGGAGAAGATCAAAGCAGGTGCACTGGCACGACAGTCACACATCCAGCATCACAGAGCTTCTTCGACAGTGTCATATGCTTCTTGACTCTAATGCTGATGTCAGCATTATCAAATTCCTTATTCAGTCTGTAATTCTCAAACAACAGTTTGGCACGATAATATCCTGCTCAATAAAGGCTGCTCTCATTCAAATGACATAAGGTTTGCAGGTATCTGTTGAGAGAACAGAGCAGATATTCAGCACAAGTGATGGAAAAAATTACAACAAGCAACTAGTAGGTTGAATAAGAGGGAATGTGGTATATGGTGAAGAATTTCTAGACTGTGTACCCAGACAGTCCTTTAATGTTTAGTGTCTTCTCCTGTGATTGGTCACTTTCAACTGTCAACAGTAAGGAACATCCATCTCTACAATGCGGTTCACACAAATAGCCAAAATTTCTTATATGACGCTATTTTCTGAGTCCTTGATAATCCTAATGGCTGACAACTAACTTGTGAAAGTTGCTAGCACTGACGTTAACTAACTTGAATTGAATTGTAGCATGGAATTTACATTCTTTTCATAGCAACTCTAAACTCTAAAAAGGATTTTTTGTGATAATTTGGCAAAACTAGGAATGCACAGTAACTGACAGGCTGAAGACCAGAAGTGCTGAAGGTGACCAGCTAAAGGACTGAATACAAACATTTCTGTGCATCTATATGTGCAAACGTGTGTTTTTTGCTTACACTTTGAAACTAACAAACACCACATTCCTATTTGTATAGCTGTTTCAGTTCCTTTTTTTTGATTCACTAAACACAAAACAACATCATCTGTCTGATGATTCTATAAAAGATTAAGAATGAGGAATGAGGCCATGGTCCTCAGCTGGAAAAGGGCGGAGTGCACAGTACTCATTAGGGACAAGCTGCTGCCCCAAGTGGAGGAGTCTTTGAGATGTTGTTCATGAGTGAGGGGAGAGGGGAGCAGAAGATTGACAAACAGATTGGGACTGTGACGTCAGTGAGGCAGATCCTGTACCAGTCCGTTGTGGCAAAGAGAATGATGACTAGGAATTGATAAGAATTTAGCAATTCCAATTACATTATTGATATCACTTATCGATTCTCTTTGGCTCCACTTTGATTCATGCAAATTAATTACATGCTGCATGGTCAAATGTTTGTGCATGTTGGAGGCATTTCTTCTCTTTGTTGTGATCAGTGTTGGGGTCATTACTCAAAAAGTAATCATTGCACATATTACACAGAACAATTTTTCTTAAAATTAATACAGTAAGTTACTTAATTACACCCAGAAGAAAGACTTTGGTTATACTACAGGGTGGGCCATTTATATGGATACACCGTAATAAAATGGGAATGGTTGGTGATATTAAAGTCCTGTTTGTGGCACATTAGTATATGTGAGGGGGCAAACTCCTCAAGATGGGTGGTGACCATGGTGGCCATTTAGAAGTCAGCCATCTTGGATACAACTTTTGTTTCTTCAATAGGAAGAGGACCATGTGACACATCAAACTTATTGGTAATGTCACAAGAAAAACAATGGTGTGCTTGGTTTCAACGTAACTTTATTCTTTCATGAGTTATTTACAAGTTTCTCTTTGTTCACAGCCATTGACATGTCGACGAGGTTAACACGTGAGGAGCGGATCGAAATTGTGTTGATATCTGGTGAACGCAGTAACCGGGTCATTGCAGCAGATTTCAATGCAAGACACCCTACGAGACCACCCATCTCCCATGCTCCAGTTAGCAAACTGTTTGCTAAGTTTCGTGAAACTGGTTCAGTGTTGGATTTGCCAAAATGTGGACGCAAGAAAACTGTCACTAATGAAGGAACATCAGTGGCTGTCCTAGCTTCATTCAGCAAGAGTCCACAGCGTAGCACTCGCCGCATGTCACTGGAGAGTGGCATTAGTCGAACATCCCTTCGGCGGATATTAGCTACTCACAAATGGCACCCTTACAAACTCCAGCTACTGCAGCATCTCAACGAGGATGACCCAGATCGGCGCACAGAATTTGCAGAATGGGCAAAACAAAAAATTGGAACAGGACCCTCAGTTCACGCAGAAGATTTTGTTCAGTGATGAGGCAAACTTTTATGTGAATGGTGAAGTTAACAAACACAACCACCGCTATTGGTCTGACACTAACCCACATTGGATGGATCCCTCCAAGACTGTTGGAACAACAAAAGTGATGGTTTGGTGTGGTATATGGTGTACAACGATAGTGGGTCCATTCTTCATCAATGGAAACCTCAAGGCCACTGGATATTTGAAATTGCTACATGATGATGTGTTTCCCTCTTTATGCACTGAAGCTGGCACGTTCCCTGAGTTTTTCCAGCAAGATGGTGCACCACCACATTATGGGTGCCAGGTCCGAGCATTCCTAGATGAACAGTTTCCTGGAAAGTGGATTGGTCGTCGTGGGCCAGTTGAATAGCCCCCAAGGTCTCCCGATCTGACCCCCTTAGACTTTTATCTTTGGGGTCATCTGAAGGCAATTGTCTATGGTGTGAAGATACGAGATGTGCAGCACCTGAAACTATGGATACTGGATGCCTGTGCTGGCATTTCTCCTGCGGTGTTGCTATCAGTGTGTGAAGAGTGGGAGAAGAGGGTTGCATTGACAATCCAACACAATGGGCAGCACATTGAACACATTTTATAAGTGGTCAGAAACTTGTAAATAACTCATGAAAGAATAAAGTTACGTTGAAACCAAGCACACCATTGTTTTTCTTGTGACATTACCAATAAGTTTGATGTGTCACATGGTCCTCTTCCTATTGAAAAAACAAAAGTTGTATCCAAGATGGCTGACTTCTAAATGGTCACCATGGTCACCACCCATCTTGAGGAGTTTGCCCCCTCACTTATACTAATGTGCCACAAACAGGACTTTAATATCACCAACCATTCCCATTTTATTACAGTGTATCCATATAAATGACCCACCCTGTACTTGTTATGTTACTTTCATTTTACTCTGTAAAATGATCTGAAACACACAGTCTCATAATTACTATTTAACAATATAAACCTACAGGCTACAGCCCCCACACACCAGGACAAATCAGAGATGGAAACCAGCACAAAGAGACTTTAAAGCACAGGTGTTGAACTCCAGACCTCGAGGGCTGCTGTGCTGCTTGTTTTCCAACTAACCTGCCCTTGTAGCTTCTTATTAGCAAAGCGCACCTGATCCAGGTAATCAGCAGCAGGTAGGGCAGGGATATCTCAAAAGCAAGCAGGATGCTGGCCATCCAGGACTGGAGTTTGACACTCCTGCTTTAAAGCAATTGCCACAGTGATTCTACTTTAGAAACTTGAACCGGTAGAAACAGAGGCTGCAGCCTGACTGCTCATCAGTTTGTTACCTGTTGAAGTTCAGCAGCAGCTCACTTTATCATGGTGCTGGGCTGGAGTGAGCATTTACTCAGCTTTAATATCACTCTAGATTTTTGGCTAGCTTAGTGTTAGCATACTTCCTTTGCAGGTGCTTGCAAAGTTCCAAAGTTGTGTTAACAGTATAATGCAGTTGTTTCTGTCCTTGAAAAGTCTCCACTTTACCATCACGCTTTCATGCTTTTGTGCAATAAAAATAAAAGTAATGTCCATATCCACGATGGAGACTGCGCCACTATTTTTCTCCTCTGACACACGAACTGAAATCAGCTGATTGATCCCTAGCAAAGCTGTAGTTTTATTTATTTATTACGTCCCTACCTTCACCTATGGTCATGAGTTTTAGGTAGTGACTGAAAGAATAAGCTAGCAGATGCTAGTGGTTTAAGCAAACCTTCTCTAAAGGTTGACTGGCCTCTCTCTTAGAGACAGGATGAGGAGTTCAGTCATTTAAGAGTGGTTCAGAGTAAAGCTGCTACTCCTCAAAAATCAACAGGACCTAGTTGAGCTCAACCAGTGCTGCAAATCCAACACAAGAAGGAATACTGCTTTAATAAAATAAAATTTGTTTAAATCATGTTTTAATGAAAAAGGACCGTTTAATCTGACCAAACCAGACGAGCGAGCCAAACGATATGTTGTGTGTGCTTAGCTTACCTGAGGTCTACTTTTTCTACAAGCCTCCTCTAGGTTTTTGTGCCAGATGATTGCTGAAAACCTGGACCCTGTCTGGAACTTGTAAACATTGCCTGTAAAGTGACATAAATGGTCTTCATGTGAGTATCTAAAATACTCACATGAATAAAGGCAAAAAAGACCAAAAAAATAGGCAAGCTCTGCTGATGGTGGGAGGCTGACCTTTTTCTGGGTCACTGAGCTGGAAGATGTTGGGTCGGGCTGGGTCATCTGGCAGTACCACCATCCAGCCAGTCACACAAACTTTTTTACAAGGCCTTGACTTGTACTGTGGCAAACACAGAGCACAAAATGAATTATCCACTTGCCCTCACTGTACAATTCTGCACTTATCAGGGGAAAACCTTCACCTTAAATACAACTTTATGTGGCTGTGCAATATACACTTAAAGCCAAAATGTGGACATAGTTTCTCTGAAAGTGTCAAGACATTAGCAGCAGATCTTTATGTGTAGTAGTGTAGTGTGTAGTTTCCAAATACCCTGCCATATCTTGGACAGTTGTGGTTAGCTACTCATCACTGTTCACTAAAGCTTGCCACAAGAAATTTTGACCAGTTGTCCAATACTAACCATTTGGTTAGCAGAGCACAAGCTTAGTGTGTTCTAGACTAGAAAAAGACAAAAATGTGATGTGGAGAGATGAGTTCTAACTTTGAGAGTTTTGCGACACGGATTCAACACGTTCCTTTCCATCATTTTTCAAATGTGTTGTTCAAAATAAGGAGAGGCTTTAGGAAAAATAAACTTCCCATTTTCAGCATTTGATGCATGATGACCAATTCATTCATTTCTTCTATGAACAGGAAAGAAAACATAATAGAATAAAGAGGCACCACTGTGCAAATTTGTAACGGAAAGCCTTATCTGCTTTCATAGGAATTAAGAGGGTAAGTAGCAGTCTTCTGCTGGTAATCAAATGGACTTAATTAACTGTGACTACCTCTATAAAAGACTAGGAAAGACATCAGCAATTAATCTAGGAAGTGTAATAAGCACATTTCCAAACAATTTAAAGCCCATAATTCTAAAGCAACAAAGTGGAAAACACTTCAGACATTTGTCAATCTTTCCAGGAATGGACATCCCAGCAAATTTGCCTCAAGGTCCTGCTGTACAATGGAGTATATCTAAGAATATAACCAAGCTGAATATAACCAGCAAATTTTTTTTATTAACTCTATATTCTTGTTCAAGCTATCTTCAAGTGGAGCTATGAAGATTTTCAAGGTTTATGGCGGGAGCATTTTAAATTTTTAGCTTTTTAAATCATTATATTATCCCATTCACTCCCGCATGAGCAGATATCAAAAATATATAAAAATTGGAACACAAATAATTTTCTGCAAACACCACAATATAGTCATAAAATAAGTCCTCAGGTACATCTGTGATCATTTTCACATCATATGACTGTAGAAATCTGAAATTATTACATCCAGTAGTCACAAAAATTTCCCTATTCACCGCTGCAGATATTGAAAATTAATAAAAAATTACAATAAACTTGGTTTGCGCAAACTCTTTATAACATTATTTTCTAAATTTAAATATTTGATATGTTTCCTATGCTCTGTTCTGAATAAAAGATGAGTTAATGAGTTTGGAAAATAATCACATTCTGTTTCTGATGACATTTTACACAGCGCCCCAGGGAGCCAGACTTCCTTGTATTTTTTAAAAGTGGTCTTGAGCAACAGTTCTCCAGGGTTTCTGAAGGCATTTCAAGATTTTTCGTTAGACATTGGCTGCTTTTTCACTCATTTAAAGACCAGTCCTTACTACCTGACCATTTTCAGTGGAATGATTTTTTTGTTTAATAACCCACTTACACAATCGTTCGAACATAAAAACTTTGTTATTTTGTTACTAGATGGCTGTCACAAAAACACATCATTTGATCACATTGTGTTAGCTGAATCTACTAAAGTGCCACAAATAACACAGTTTGACAGGCATAGAAGCATACTTTTTCTTCAACAAGTTGCTTTTCAAAGAGCTGTTACTGAAAACTTGGCATTTGTCAGCTCAATGCAGTGTGTATTTCCAGACATGTGAAGTACAAATGAAGAAGTGACAGTTATAAAAAAAACCCAAAAAACCCTACACCACATGAACAGTGTCTGAAAGTCAAGTTCTTAAGAAATAAAAATAGTGCATCTAATTGTGAAGATCATGACAATGATACCAAACACACTGCCAATGCACTGAAAGCATACCCGGAAAGAAAAACACACAATGGAACACTAACAGAGAGCCAAACAAAAGGGCCGCCAACGTCTAGTAGTCACACTAATAATTATAATAACAATAATAATATATTTTCTGTAATAAGATCAAATTTGGAGCCTCTGTTCTAAAGAGTTTCGTGTTTGTTTCTCTTGCCATGATCTAGTACAACCAAATTAAGGACAAGGTTAATGTCAAATAATTCCTAATGCTTTTATTATTATTTTATCATTGTCACACTACCTGCTTTTGTCCCAAAAGCCAACTAAAATGACAAAAAGATATATTGGGGCCCTAAGAAAGCGTTCCATAAAAGCAGAGTATAGGCAATTTTATTTTATGCCTTATTTTATTTTACTTTGAGCTTTGACTGTACTTGAGATTATTTATTTAGTTATGCATTTAAGAAAATGTTTTCTTTAAAAACATAAAATTTTATATGGGTAAATACAAAACACTTTTTGACAGATGTTGTATGCAGTTAAACTTAAAACCTTGCAATTTCTGAAATGCAAACCAATGAGCAGTTCAGACCTGTGTTTTTTCTATTTTGAATATTTATTAGTCTTCATTAATAAGACAAAAGCATTTCTTATCCAATTACTTGATTAATCAACAGAATACTCAATAACTAGGAATTGCTAATTGCAGCCCTAATTAGGTGTATTTAGTTTTTCACACACTCCTTCATTTTTCATTTGTCTCGTTTTGTTTTTCATCTGAGCTTTTATTTAAATAAAGTTTAAACACAGTAAAGAACAGACTTTTTTGTAATTATGTGCTCATACATAAAACCTTACAACTGGAAGAGGGGGTATTTTCTTTTTCACATGACTTTAGGTGTAGACTCATGTTTCCAAGGCATCACACTTACATGCTTCCTCTCAGAGTCCCTCAGTGCTTTCGCTCCATAGAACGTCAGTGTTGATCCAGACAAAATGATCCAAAATCTGGTCCACGAGGACAACTGTTAGATAGAAATATATAGAGAGCCTGAAAACAGCTCACTGTCAGCTCACAGTTTTTTTTTTTTTTAAGTTGCTGATATTCAGTACTAGACTGAATGCAAAATAACTAACTCAAACAACAATGAAAGTTCACCATACCTTGGGCTTTCGTCCCTCCTTCAGCAGTGTTTTCCTTCGCAGTGGTCCTTCAATGGTCACACTACCAGCTTCACTGCATCCATAGCAGGAGTTGGTAGCAGAGTAGCTAAGGATGTTGGGTAGTAAAGAACATTTAACACTGTAAGCAACTAAAACAGTATTCAGAGCTCAGTGAGTGCAGTTAAAGCTACCTTTAAGAGACTCTTTAAACAAAAGGAACATCCATAATTGTTTCTAAAAATAGCTGCTGGCAAACCATGAAGGTCACTGTGTGGTGTTTTCCTACTTAATTTGGTAAACGGATACTTTAGAGACTTAAACAATGACCATATCACAAAATACAGTCAGTGTTTCTATAACTAGAAAAGCTCTTTTTAATTAAGTGGAAAGCAAAGCAACATCATTCTAACATCCAAGCAGTCAGGAAATGAAGGGAGTTAAAACATCAAACATTAGAGTGTGTCAAACACAAATAATGACTTCATTCTCTTTTAAGACTGTAATACTGATTTCTTACTTTGTTGATTCACTGTACCTGTAAACATAGCTTCGGCTCCGGGGAGAGTTGCGAAGAGGGACCCTCCAGTTCGGGCCCAGTGTTGCATACATGCGGCCCCTGTTTGTCATAAATTATCATAGTCAGCCTTCGTGGTTGGATAGGTCAGTGCTCAACATCATCGAACCCAAAGTGTAAACCAAAGTCAACACTTTACAGTAATATATGACTAAACATGTCATATTGTCCACTCCCAGCCTCTACACAGAAAATAATCTACCTCATTTGCAAAATTGCATTTTCTCTTTCTGAAATACCTGTTAACTATAGAGAACTGCTGTTCTAATAACTTTAAGCCTCATTGAAAATTTTAAAATGAATTTATCATAGCTTCAGTATAAGGGCAGCGGGGTGATAAATTCTAAAGAGACTGACCAAAATACTGTTGATAATAGTCTTTTCATCTCATTGTACTACAACCTATTAGTGGTTCTAAAACAAAGTTCTTTTTTCCCGTTAACGTGAAAATTTGTGGGGAAAAAAAACTGTCATTTAAAAAAATTCTTATTTCAAAATTGTTACAATTATAATTGTCTCTCACCTCTCCACTGCAGGTGATAGCTCCTCCCAAAACGAACTTTCACTACTGCCTATCATGGGAAAAAAGAAAAACAAATGTAAAAGTCTAAAGATTTGGATTTGCTAATAAATTGAATACTTGGGAATATTTTCATCACACATCTATTGAGCACACATACCTAATGACAGGCCATTGGACACAGATGTACTGTGCGGATCATTTCTGACTGGGCTCTGCGATTCTAAGAAGCTGTCATCCAGCAGGTGTCGTGTTTTCTCTATAGGAAATGTGGCACTCCTGCTTTCTGACATGCCATACTGACACATCACGCTGTGGACAGAGATCAACCATCAGACAATCAGTGAAACAGAGAAGCTGGTCGTACATTTTATGTGTCATGTCATGGCTCAGGTATAGAAATCCTGAACATTGATTGTAGGTAACAGAAGCATTTCATGGCCTTGAAGTTCACTTTAAACCTACTATCCTTTTTTCTGCTTGTTCTATTCTTGTTCTATAACTTTGCAATTATAGAACAAGAATAAAAGACAATATTATTTTCTGGACAAGAATTCATTGCCACGTCTTTCAATGAGATGAACTCTGTCTGAATTAGCAGCTGCAACAAGTACCAGTATTATGCTTTAACACAGGGGTGTCGAACTCCAGGCCTCAATGGCTGGTGTCCTGCAGGTTTTAGATATCACCCTGGGTCAACACACCTGAATCAAATGATTAGTTCATTACCAGGCCTCTGGAAAACTTCAAGAAATCTTGAGGAGGTAATTTAACCATTTAAATCAGCTGTGTTGGATCAAGGACACATCTAAAACCTGCAGGACACCGGTCCTCAAGGCCTGGAGTTCGACAAGTGTGCCTAACATGTTGCATGTGTTTTCTTTATTTTGTTCCCATCTTTCTACCATTTTATTGTGCTCTGTTGGAAATGGCCAACATTACATTAGTGGGATTAAACAACAAACAACTCCAAAGTCCTCTATTTTTAAATAATATTTTGAATGCATGTAAAGTCTATGATATTTGTCAAATATAAACCAAAATTCCATAACCAACACACCATACTACTAATTACAAATAACATGAATGCATCTCAAATGGTGTAAACAGTTTATAGAAAGACAGTAAGTCTTCATTTAAGGCAGGTTATTTAATGGCCTTAATGGCTTCCTGTTGGGTAACTCTCCTTTGTTTGTCACCCCTTCACATGGAAAGAGCAGCATGGGAATTCCAAACACCAGTTAGGCAATGACAACCTTACAGAGTTATTATATTACACAGATTTTTTTTTCAAGTCAGATTTGTTTGTAACTCATTACTCTGCTTTTGTTGAGGACAATACTGATGTGTACAAAACGATCAAACAACTGGAGAATACAGATACAGAAACAATGGGCAACCATGGATCAATCATTGTACACTGCAGACCATGAATTGGACTATGGGACTACCTACACCCCCATAACAGTGCACTGTCCATATTACAACCATTCCTTTTCAAACCATTCGTTTCCATACCAAGAGGTGACAGTCAATGAAAGCTTTTTGGAAACATTTTGGATTTATACATTATAGGCCAAGAATGATTTGGATTTTACTGCTTTTAAAAAAGCATTAGTTTGTCCTTCTATGAGCACTCATATTATTTGTATTCAGTACACTGTATTTTTCTGTGTTGCTTTCAGTGAAGTCTGTTTAATTCCCTAATAAAGGCTTGTGCTCCAAAATGTTAAACAAGAACATGCCATGAGGATGAATTATTTTAATAATATTGTTTTAATATTATTACTACTATTAAAATTGGTAATAGCTTGTTCTGCTTACTTGTTTCCCAGACTGTGACTCTTCCTGTGGTGAGAGGGAGGAGGGGTGGGAATATGAACCCCCACAGACGCATCAGGGCAAGTAGGTCGTCGGTTATACCTCATAGAGGCTGATACCTCACACAGACCTGAAACATAAAAGGTCATTAATAGTACTTATGTGCAATTTACTTATGTGCAACTCTTTTAAATTGACTTATAGTAGGCTACTTTTGTTACTTGAAACTCATGTGTCTTATTTAATCCCATTCACATTTATTATTTCACGATTTTCTTCTGACAGCGCAAAAAAAATGTTCATGATAAATTGGTTACTGTATATCTGAGTTTCTTTCTTTCACATCTTCAAAGTAGCAAACAAAAGCAGCAGTACGAGTCCTTTATTTGCCTGGTATTGAGACTTTCAGGTTATGTGCCGCTTATTGGTTACTAGTCTGTGTGAGACCTTAAATAATATATTAAGGTACAAAGAACACTTCTGATATTAGAAACTAGATAAATTATTACCAATGCAGAGAATTAAGGCTTATGGAGCATTAAAGCAGGATTTTGTGAAATCACTGGCCAAAAATCAACAAAACCCATAATCATATTGTAATTCAATTAGTGTGTGAAACGAATTCACTAAAATAAAATATAGTTTATGACAGAGGTCCTCTGGCCGATCACAAATCTTTTCAGACTTGAATTTAAAAATGGTTTACATTTAATGGGATACTACAAATGAAACACATACATGCATATGCTTATTCTCATTTCAAAGGGCTTAGAAGTAAGAGTGCATTCCTTATAAATGCACATAAAAAGGTACCAAGGGCTTCCACTGGCCTGCTGGCCACACTCTGAGACCTCAGGGTGTATTACAAAAACAACTCAACACCACAGCCACTAGAGGGCACTGGTAAGGTGCAAACTGACCACATAAAAGCCTTTATTAACATAATTAATCAGTGCAGTCATCCCATGTAAGTGCCTACATAGATTTATCATCAGTGCAGTCACAGTTTGGTCTTCTGGCAGCACTGCTGATGGACTAGTGAATTGATCCACTGTTCCTATGTGCTTTCTGTGCCAGTGGAACCTCTGAGTCACTGTGCGTTCCCTCTCACTGGAAACCCACTGGGGGCCAGTCATTTTGACCATTTGGGACCCATAAGGCTAGTCTGTGTTCAGCATGCTCAGCTTTGAACACTTTAGATTTGCATGAAGTTATTTTTTTTTTAAAGATTTTTTAGTATAGCAGGATCTTTTGATCTCATATGGAGCATATAGAGCTGAACAAAAGACATACAAGCAGCTGTATATGATTGTGCCTATTGGTGGGGTTGTTGGGAAAGCAGATGCATTCCCAGTCATGATGTAATGTGGAATTTGTTGAAATCAGAATCGTTCTACCAGCAGGAGGAATAGATTTAGAGCTCTATTAGCAATCAGTATTGAAGTGCAGTAAAGGTAAATTGAAGGAATACAACACACATTAAGACAGTTTCTTTTCCCGAAACTGGGAATAAAGTGATCTTTCCGGGAAAGAATGTTCTTAATATGGCTTAATTATTAGCTGACAAAAGCTCCTGCTGGTTTGGATTATTGTTGCTTGCTCTGGAAACGTTCACACTCAGCAAAATAAGTCTAATGAAAACTCAAATTTTCATTTCTTTAATTGCCAAAAGTATTTTCTTTAATTTACCACATGATTGTAACTATTCTAAGTGAGAGTGATTTTATTGGTGGTTAGTTTCATCAGCAAGAGGTGGGAATCACTGTGTGTTTTTCAGCCTTTTTTAAGAAATAAAACATTACCCATTGCATCCCATACCTCACCAAAGAACAACAGTTAAGCCAAAATGATATGCTGACAAGAGTCTTTAATATATGACTGCAGCATTTCTTCATAATAAGAGTAGAATGATGTGGAGGAAAAAAAAGAAAAACTGAGACACACTGTGCTGAAAAGTGCATTTTCAGAATGCGCTAGCAAATGTTGGATCTGTTTTTAGGTTATTATGAGACAGGTTAGCTGGTTTAGCTCACTTTTAGATCAAATTAGATTGAGAGTGACTCAAACTAAAATGACTTTTACAATATTGAGAAGCACAAAAACACACAAAAATCAAATCTACTCTTGTTTGCTGCTTTTGTCTTTAAATACCATTGTTTCTTGATATAAGCAGTTTTGAAGGTACTTAGCAAACACATTGTTTTAGTGCTTTTTGCCTGTTTTCGTAATCTCAGAGTAACTCCATGATGTTGAGACAAGGGTTCTGTTGCTGGAGGACTGCCTCTTCTTGTTGTTACTGAAGTTAATACATGCTGCTTATACTCTGTCTGTATGCTGTAAAGATTAAAAGATATTAGTTTTGTGTGATGAAAAGATTATAATTTAAATTAAAACCAGTCCTTTAGTTTTTCTCAGACAGCCAACGGGAGAAGCAATTCAGACAAAGCAGGCCTGGCAGGTTGTCCGCAGCAGTAAAATTCTGCTATTACCTTACAACAGTTCTTTGAACAGTCATTCCCAGTGATTGTGTGGCAAGCACACATGCAGGCTTATTTAGCTTTTTGATCTGCTGCTCAGACATTACAAAACAGTTTGGATGAAATTAACCACAGTGAGGAGTCTCTGCCACGAAGAGTTCAGTCACAGGCTTACAAGGACAATTATTAAAATGAGAATGGAAAATTGTAAGGGTGCTAACGTCACACAGAGCAGCAACATTAGAACGGTTTCACCTTGTCAGACACAGTGATGGTGAAAGTGATCAGTTCAGTCCACCACATTTTCTCAGTCTTACACCGAGAGAGTGAGCAAACCGAATTCTTCTGTTTGGCATTGTGTGAAGTGCATGAGACTTGTTTATACTGACTGAGCCAACAAGACAGTGGACACACCCCTTTTCTGCCATGTTATGTAACTGCAAATCTTCATCAAAGCAACAAGAGTACCATTAGCTGCTATCATGCACTTACAGTATGAGACAGCCTGCTGACAGTAAATCAGGTAATCCCTTAGTTAGCCAAAACATTGTGTTCACCTCTACATTAGTTTTTTTTTTTTTGAAACTGAAACCACCCCTCCAAAATCTGGATGTCTACAACATCTATTCCACTGGTTCCTAATCTAAAACTGCTTTAACAAAAAGGTTGCTGCTATGTTGCACTAGCACTGCACAATTAAATTGCATGTACTAGTTGCTCTTATCTACTTAGCCAGCTGGATGAGAGCAGAGCATTGTGGTTCAGGAGAATGCCCAGATGCCTCAGTCCCCAGCTCCTCCAGTCTACATGTCAAAGTATCTTTGGGAAAGATACTGAGCCCTGAGATGCCCCATATATTAATTGGAGTGGGAGTGTTTCTGAGAATGTTGTCGTGAGAATGAAATGCTTACGCTTCAATGAAGGCTCAACTAGAGTAAAAAAGCACTATAGAAGTACCAGTGAGTCTTGGATACCAAAAAAATTGCCACATGAGCTTTACACCATTTCTCTTACATCCAACATGCTTACTTGGAGATTTATTTTCATTATATTCACCTGCCCAGAATTTGCAAATTAAAACGAACTAGTAGTTAAATCTGATACAAAGTACGTTTTTGCATATGAGATGCTGTGCATGGTTCCTGATAAATAAAAAGTTTCTCATGCTTTTGACTCCGTCACAAAATAATTAGTGCTATTCACTTTATATGAGGCTGATTAGAATGTTTTGCCTCATCAAAGCATTTTTTTAAATTAAAACACATTGCTCCAAAGCAGATAACTTTGCATCTTTAAGTTGGCAGATTGTTTACATTAGATACCCTTTCTGACGCAACTCCAAAAGTATATGTGTCTTTGCTAGGGATCAAACAAAGATCTTTTACTTGTTAAGTAGACATGTAAACTACTACACTATGGAGCCGCCTTGAAAGAAAAACGCCTATACACACAAATTTGTCCAAAGAGAGATGTTAGGTTAATTGGTAATTCTAAACGGACCGTGGATGAAATGCGTGAAATACTTAAAGTATATAAAATACCTGTTTCCCATTCAATGAAAACAATAAGGGGGATCATTTACATTTTGAGAAAAGACAACATGCGGTCACACGAGGTCTCCATGCAGGTGAAACAAGCCATCCTTGAGCTGCAAATGTTTTTCTGTTGAGGGTTGGGGGTGAGGAGAACATCCAAGAAATTGCTACATTAGGAATAGCAGACAGAAGAAAATAGTGGTGGATGATCACAGAATCATTACCATGGTGAAGAGAAACCCTTCACAACAGCCAATTAAGTGAACAACACTCTCCAGGAGGTAGGCGTATCTGTCCGGCAATTTGACTGATGAGTTTTGTTTTAGTGGTTACCAGGAGAACTGTACTTGTGCCATGTGTAAAGTTTGGTGAAGGGCGGATTATGGTGTGCGGCTGCATTTCAGCTGTTGGGCTCGACCCCTTAGTTCCAGTGAAAGAACTCTTAATGTTTTGCCATACCAAGACATTTTGGATCATTTCATTCTTCCAACTTTGTGGAAACAGGTTGGATGGTGGTGTCTTACTATTTCAACATGACTGTGCACCACTGCAGAAGGTCCATCAAGATGAATATGAGTGAGTTTGGTGTGGAAAAACTGGATTGGAGTCTTTCCTTTAATCTGATAGAACACCTTTGGGATGATATAAATCCAGGACTTCTCATTCAACAGCATTGTCTGACCTGCACTTCCAGAAGAATCATAAAAAAAGTCTATAAAGACATTCCTAAACCTTATGAAAAGCATTCCCACAAGAGTTGAAGCTGTTGTTATTGCTGCAAACAGTGGGACGACACCATATTAAAGGCTATGTATGCTTTAATATGGTGTCGGCCACATACCATATGGGATGCCACTCAAATTCATATGTGTGTTTGGCAATTTAGTTTATGTTTAATAACTGAATTTCATTACATTTGTGTGTGTTTTATTGTTTGTTTGTTTGTTTCTATTTCAATCAAGCTAGCTAGCTAAACAAATTAGTACAGGGTGGGCCATTTATATGGATACACCGTAATAACATGGGAATGGTTGGTGATATTAAAGTCCTGTTTGTGGCACATTAGTATATGTGAGGGGGCAAACTCCTCAAGATGGGTGGTGACCATGGTGGCCATTTAGAAGTCGGCCATCTTGGATACAACTTTTGTTTTTTCAATAGGAAGAGGGCCATGTGACACATCAAACTTATTGGTAATGTCACAAGAAAAACAATGGTGTGCTTGGTTTCAACGTAACTTTATTCGTTCATGAGTTATTTACAAGTTTCTCTTTGTTCACAGTGTTAGATCCCAGTTACCCCAGTACAGGTGGTCTGGACCGGCTCTCCATCCTTCGGGTCAGAGTCCCTTAATCCCTACGGGTATTACCCTGTTAGGTGATGTTGAGACTAGTTTAAGCTGGTGGCGAGGAGACTTGCTCAGCCTCTAACTGCCTTCGTCTAAGCGCCCGCCCTGCACTACCTCTGACTCTATGCTCTCATTGGCAACCTTAATGAAACATATTTGTCAGCCACACTTATTAACGGCAGCTCTCCTCTAATGATCTATGGCACTTGTTATTGTGCTGAGTAAAATTTAGTGACCTGGACAGTAGGTCCCAAGGACGTGTTATAATGATTGACTAGAATAACCTATAAGAACCCTAAATCTGATGTTATGAGTTAACACACATAAAGTCTTACCGTTTACTGTTTTAAAGAAGTAATAGAATGAATGTCCACAATTCTGACTTTGAATGCAGATAGATAATTTTTATTAAAGCAAGATTTCAGCAGGGGCTAGCAAACAGCTTAATTGCAATTTAATCAATCAAATCCAAATAATCAATTTATCACACTATAAACCCTAACTATTCTGTTGCTAAATGACTACAACCGTTGTTGAGGTGGGTCTTCTTTTAGGAGGGAAGGAGGATCATCGTGCGCACTGATAGAATCCAGTTCCCCGCTGTGTTGGCCGAAGTCCAAAGGAAAGATAAAGTGTAGCCCAGTACAAGGCTCCCCGACTTCACCTTCTTGACTCCGATCCTAACTCAGCATACGATGAGTAGGCAGTTCAAAATTCATAACCCAATCAGTCGATCCACAGTGAAGGGTTATGACTTCTCCTCTTGCTGTCCCTCGCTCGTCTTCTCACCGCGGATCTTCACTCTCTTCTCAACCTACTCACCGGCTCGGGACTAGAGGAAAAAGCCCCTCTCTACTTTTGCCTCCCTTCTTTATACACCTCTACGGACCTGTCCAGACATGTCTAGACATTTTCCGGCCCCCCCCTTTGCTCTTTGACGCACTGGCATGACTTGCAGTTTGGGTGCATTTCTTTTCTTCCACTCCACCCAACAATGCTGCAGCTCAACTTCCCTAATAACTCTTAAGTTTCATACAGACAGAAATTACTTCTCCTTTTTCTCATGTCTTAAGGACCATTTAACTCATACACACACATTATGATTTTTTATTTAATCTTTTAGCAATGCAATGCATACATAACTCTTTTTATTTGATTCTACACTTTAACAGACACAACAACTTCCCTTATTTCCATTTGTGACAAACATGCCGGAGACTCTCACATTCTTCTGACAACAGCCATTGACATGTCGAAGAGGTTAACACGTGAGGAGCAGATCGAAATTGTGTTGATGTTAAGTCAATTGTTGAATGTTGTCATTGTGTTTCTTAAATTTGTAAAGTCTTAGTTCAAGCAGTAGGATCAAAGCCATTCCTTTGTCTCTGACCACCTCTCCAGCCACTCTGTGCTGGGGGAGGTTTTATTGCAGATACATTCTATCTGGAAGATCTGATTCTTGTGTGGTAAGCGTCCTGCCCTTTTGTGGCTTCACTGTGTTGTGCATGGTGAACCAATACAGGAATTGAGCCATATATTGGGTGTGGGGGAGATTACCCTCTTTATGACCAAGGATGTTGTTAGAAACAGTTGTGATCAGGAAGTCAAGCATACAGAGACAAACACACACACACACACACACACACACATATATTCTCACATGCATACACACACACACACACACACACACACACGTTCTTGCACATGCATACAGATGTTTACACATACACACACATAGTGCCTTGTCTTAGAACCATTTGGGGGTTTTACGGTGGGAGGTGCTTTTGCTGTGATGTGTATTGTGTGAACTGTTTTTCCCAATAAAAGGCAGCGAGCGGAGGCCGGAGTCGGGGTCATTCATGATAGGATTCGAAGTGCGTTTCTGAGATAGTGACCGAGGCCTCCCTTGCGCAAGTAAAATCGATCGATCGCTGACTGTCTTGTTTTCCATTCTTCATGATGAATAAGTCTCTAAACTAGCGGGGCTTGTGGAAACACAGACCCAACAGTTGATATCTGGTGAACGCAGTAACCGGGTCAGCAGATTTCAATGCAAGACACCCTACGAGACCACCCATCTCCCATGCTACAGTTAGCAAACTGCTTGCTAAATTTCGTTAAACTGGTTCAGTGTTGGATTTACCAAAATGTGGACGCAAGAAAACTGTCACTAATGAAGAAACATCAGTGGCTGCCCTAGCTTCATTGAGCAAGAGCCCACAGCGTAGCACTCGCCGCATGTCACTGGAGAGTGGCATTAGTCGAACATCCCTTCGGCGGATATTAGCTACTCACAAATGGCACCCTTACAAACTCCAGCTACTGCAGCATCTCAACGAGGATGACCCAGATCGGCGCACAGAATTTGCAGAATGGGCAAAACAAAAATTGGAACAGGACTATGGGCAGAAATCTGTGCCATCAGAAACTGAATTTGAATAAGTTAAATTTGAATTTGAATTGCTTGGATTGAATCTGAATTGTAACTTGAATAAATGCTTTTAAAAACTGAATATGAATTAGCCTAATTTGAAATTCAATTTATTGGTTTGAAAATGATCATCACTAAATTGAAATTAAATTTTTAATTTTGAAAATGAATTTATTTGCTTTGAAACCGTATTTTATCCTTTAAAAGTTTAGCTCTCGAATAAGTTCAGATTCACTTCTCACCATTCAGTTTCAGTTCTACAATTCAATTTCAGTTCCAAAATTCAGTTTTTTGGGACTTACATCCGGTTCCGGTTCAAGAGTAATCGAGCGCAGATTAATAGAACTACGTTTTACTAGCGGACCGAAAGTGTTACTGACGGGAATCTACAGCGTCTTGAGCTGAATTAAGACTTCAGAAGTCATTCGTCATGTCGAATGACCAGCGGATAAACTCTCAGGTTGGTAATAAATGTATTACATGTATAAGAACAAGCATCATGTTAACAAATGATAGCCGTAAGGTAAATTTTATGCTTCTTGTAGCTGTTAGCTAAAAACGCTAATTTAGCGTAGTTTGCCTTGGATTCAGCTTTGACAAACAAATATGATCGACTGTTTCTAGTAGAATTCCAAAGTTGTCATCTTGTACCCTCTCAGAGCCCTGTATGCTTGCAGAGACCCCTACGGTAGGGAAACATGCAAAACGGTGTCCAAACCTTTGTATTTTAGCTTTATTTATGTCTTACACAGCATCCCAACTCTTTAGCTAACTTAATAACTTTAGCTAAAGTGAATAGTTAGTCTAATTTATTAGTGCAGCATTACTGGATCAACTCTGTTTGAAGTGATATAATATGATATACAACTATCACTGTGTTTAACTACCATAATAATTCTTAGGGTACTGAGTGCATGCTTAATTAGATTTTTTTTTAAACATACTGCTCCATTGCTATGTTTGACAGGCTGAAGTTGTCGGGTCACCTCCTAAATCGACCATCTTTTACAGGTGTTTTGTGCCAGAAATGGAGTGTCCACTGAAGACTGAAGATACTGAATCTCTACGCCTTGCCATTGATCCCTCTGGTGCCTTCATCTAGACAAGAGACATCAACTTAACCACTCTCACATGCTCTGTACCTACATCACCTTCCCTGACAGTTGTAGCTTGGCTCATCTGAGGGTGAAATTATAAGAATGTGATATTTTGCAAAGTGCTCTCTAGGGTTCCAAAATAAAATATGGCATTGAGGTCATTTCTTTTGAATTAATCCCTTCTTCTGAAATATAAGAACCTCTCCTGGTTTTAATGGCACTTTGGATTTCCTTACTTTCTGTTCCACTTCCAAACCCAAATAGATGCTGACACGCTGACACAGTAACATGGAAGAGGGAAAGAAGTTGGAAAGGACTACTACAAATAAACCTAATGCCTAAGAATGAAAAATGTAAAATAAGAACAATAATAATAATAAAGATAAAAGATGAAGTAACAAGTTTTTAGTTTCTTGTTTATTCTAAATGATCATCCAGATGTCTGTGACATTTGATGACAAACACCATAATGGAAGACCTTAGTCATCACATGCTTAAACTCATCATATATTTTTGCATATGCTGAACAGGCAGTCAGACATGCTGTAACTGTGGGGTAGAAAACTGCATGAACACCATACGGCAGGGGTCTCAAACTCCAGTCCTCGAGGGCATGGAAAAGTTGCATGACACCGGCCCTTGAGGACTGGAGTTTGAGACCCCTGTCATATGGAATATGACAGGTGTGGTTGAACTGCATGAAGACTCTGAAGTTTCTCTTCTCTTCTGGCAGGACAGGAATGTGGCCTTGTCCTGTGAGCCACCGTAAGGATGTGCTTAGAGTAGAACTGGACTGTCACCGGCCTCAGGCTCTTCACCTTAATGCTGTACTAATGAATTAACTATTCACTTTAGCTAAAGTTATTCAAATCAAATCAAATCAAATCAAATCACTTTTATTGTCACATCACATGTGCAGGTACACTGGTACAGTACATGTGAGTGAAATTCTTGTGTGCGAGCTTCACAAGCAACAGAGTTGTGCAAAATACAATAATGTAAAACAAGCAAAATATAAAAATGGCTAATCTAAAAAGTAATAAATATATGTACAATATGTAAAGGTATATACATTACTGAATGTGTATACTAAATATGTTTTTCTACGTGTGTGTGTTTGAGTGTGTATATAGTATGTATATACATGTTTTACAAATGAAATAAAGTAAACAATAAAATAAGATATATAAAATATACAGAGGTTGGTATGTGCAAAACAGTGGTATTTATATACAGTATGGAGTGCATAATGTTGAAGTTCCAGTAGTGAGGGTGAGGTGTCTATGAAGTGTTCAGCAGTCTGATGGCCTGATGGAAAAAGCTGTCTCTCAGTCTGCTGGTACGGGACCGGATGCTGCAGAACCTCCTTCCTGATGGAAGTAGTCTGAACAGTTTATGGCTGGGGTGACTGGAGTCCTTGATGATCCTCCCCGCTTTCCTCAGGCACCGCTTCCTGTAGATGTCTTGGAGGGAGGGAAGCTCACCTCCAATTATCCGTTCAGCACACCGCACTACTCTCTGGAGAGCTTTGCGGTTGTGAGCGGTAAGTTAGCTAAAGAGTTGGGATGCTGTGTAAGACATAAATAAAGCTAAAATACAAAGGTTTGGACACCGTTTTGCATGTTTCCCTACCGTAGGGGTCTCTGCAAGCATACAGGGCTCTGAGAGGGTACAAGATGACAACTTTGGATTTCTACTAGAAACAGTCGATCATATTTGTTTGTCAAAGCTGAATTCAGGGCAAACTACGCTAAATTAGCGTTTTTAGCTAACAGCTACAATAAGCATAAGTTACCTTACGGCTATCATTTGTTAACATGACGCTTGTTCTTATACATGTAATACATTTATTACCAACCTGAGAGTTGGTAACTTTCGGTCCGCTAGTAAAACGTAGTTCTATTAATCTGCGCTTGAACTGGAACCGGATGTAAGTCCCAAAAAACTGAATTTTGGAACTGAAATTGAATGGTGAGAAGTGAAACTGAAATTATTCGAGAGCTGAATTTTTAAAGGATAAAATGCAGTTTCAAAGCAAATCAATTCATTTTCAAAATATAAAATTCAATTTCAATTTAGTGATGATCATTTTCAAACCATAAATTCAATTTCAAATTAGACTAATTCAAATTCAGTTTTCAAAAGCATTTATTCAAGTTACGATATAGATTCAATCTGAGCAATTCAAATTCAAATTTAACTTATTCAAATTCAGTTTCTGATTGCATAGATTTCTGCCCATACAGGACCCTCAGTTCACGCAGAAGATTTTGTTCAGTGATGAGGCAAACTTTTATGTGAATGGTGAAGTTAACAAACATAACCACCGCTATTGGTCTGACACTAACCCACATTGGATGGATCCCTCCAAGACTGTTGGAACAACAAAAGTGATGGTTTGGTGTGGTATATGGGGTACAACGATAGTGGGTCCATTCTTCATCAATGGAAACCTCAAGGCCACTGGATATTTGAAATTGCTACATGATGATGTGTTTCCCTCTTTATGCACTGAAGCTGGCACGTTCCCTGAGTTTTTCCAGCAAGATGGTGCACCACCACATTATGGGTGCCAGGTCCGAGCATTCCTAGATGAACAGTTTCCTGGAAAGTGGACTGGTCGTCGTGGGCCAGTTGAATGGCCCCCAAGGTCTCCCGATCTGACCCCCTTAGACTTTTATCTTTGGGGTCATCTGAAGGCAATTGTCTATGGTGTGAAGATACGAGATGTACAGCACCTAAAACTACGGATACTGGATGCCTGTGCTGGCATTTCTCCTGCGGTGTTGCTATCAGTGTGTGAAGAGTGGGAGAAGAGGGTTGCATTGACAATCCAACACAATGGGCAGCACATTGAACACATTTTATAAGTGGTGAGAAACTTGTAAATAACTCATGAAAGAATAAAATGCACACCATTGTTTTTCTTGTGACATTACCAATAAGTTTGATGTGTCACATGGCCCTCTTCCTATTGAAAAAACAAAAGTTGTATCCAAGAAGGCCGACTTCTAAAGGGCCACCATGGTCACCACCCATCTTGAGGAGTTTGCCCCCTCACATATACTAATGTGCCACAAACAGGACATTAATATCACCAACCATTCCCATTTTATTACGGTGTATCCATATAGATGGCCCACCGTAATACATGAAGATGCTATTAGTTACTATCTACAATGTGAAAGAGAGTATCATATAGTGTTTACAAGGGAACGGGTGGGAAATAACATACAATTTTTTAGGTATCTGTACTTCAATTGAATATTTATTTTTCTGACAACTTTTTACTTTTACTCTCTACACAAATATCTCTACTTTCTACTCCTTACATTTTAATAACAGACTTGTTACATTAAGAATTTCACTCGCATGTACTGTACCAGTGTACCTGCACATGTGATGTGACAATAAAAGTGATTTGATTTGATTTGAAGACATCTGAGGAAAATGTTTATTTCACTACTTGCCTTTAATTGATCAAATTCATCAATCTGATTGAGCCCAAATTTTAGGGAACAATAACATATAAAAGACAATCCTATTGGTGTATCTGTTACCGGGAGTTATCATATACAAAGTGATTAAACAAGCTAAAACCTTATGTATCATTTATAGCGCTATACTCAGAGTTTATTGCGAACAGAATGACCCTGAACTGCATTATTAGTGCACCTATCCACAAGTTATAAGCTTCTAGCTAGCACTAAAGATAAAAAGTATCAAACATACAAACTGTGCACAGCTTAAATGTAATGTTCTCACTTTTGAATTAGATGTTTTTAACACAACTATGTGTACTTATACTTAAGTAAAGAATGTCTGTACTTTTGCCACCTCTGCAAGACAATAACTACTCCTTGCCAAGTCAAATCTTCAGATTCATTATAAAACCATGACATTAGATTTTTAAAAACCTGGTGCTGGCTCATCACCATATTCCCAAACCATAAGAACACAGAGAAGTGGGTCTGGCTGTATGATGCTGACATTACTTCCTGGTAGAGATGGGTAGAAAATAACCCTGAATGCAGTCTTCATCATGCTACACTAATAAATGAACATCATCACTTAAGTTTAGAGGTAGCAAGAGACAGAACATAAACTGTTCATGTGGTAAATGTTTCTATCAGTGCAGTGCACCAAAGCACAGCATGTGACATTATGAAGTAAATATTGGTTACACCTGCATGTAATGACTATAAACTAATACACCATTAGAGTCTAAACCACCAGGTACAAGATACTGTAAAAAATGAAGGTTTAATTTACAACGGAAACAGAAAGAGGATGGCTTCTTTGTTCATGTTGTTAGCTACTGATAGCTTTCACTTGGATACTGAAATGGTGAAAATATGAACAGTAGGAGTACCTGTGGGAACTACAGGGCTACAGAAAAGTATATGTGTGTGCCTGTGTGTGTGCGTGATCTGTTTCACCACAGGAACAGTTGTGTTTACCTCTGATTATTCTTTTTAATACACCCAATTTTTTTTCTGTTTTTAGTGCAAAGTAAATGTTCATACTGATGCTAAATGCTAGTGTTCATTTCAATTCAGTTCAATTCAGAATCGAATTATCAGAGCCCAGGTAAATTTACATAGCACCAAATCAAAACAACTGTCATCAGGGCATTTCACATAGTGTACTTTACATATACTTTTTATGAAAACTCTAAGGTCATGAACATGCAGCAGAGTTATTATAGTTTTGTATTTTCTAATTAGGTTTTATTTTTATTTCCTTTTTTTCATTTCAGGTTTTTGGATTTTCTTATTTCAGTTTAGTTTTTATTGTTCTAAAATGTTCAGTTTTAATTTAGTTATCATTAGTTTCACAGTTATATCTTTTAAATTTATTACTGCATGGAGGGCTTGGAAAATTAGCACAGGTATTACAATAAACACACAATAAACGTGTCTATCAATGAGTCATCAGGCAAGTTGTAATCCTTTTTTTAACCAAACTAATAGATACTAAAAACAAAGCAAATTTCCTCCACAAAAATCAGTTCAGTTAGTTTTTTTTAAGTCTAGTTTTTATTTTTATTTTAGTTAACTAAAATGTTTTTTCACATTTAGTTGAACTTTTTAGTTCAGTTTCAGGTAACTATAATAACCTTGCCTTGCGGACTTGACAGAAAAAGCTAATAATTTTTGTTTTGAGTACAACTTGGTGGAAGTGGAGGATATCTGCAGGGCTTTTTATCAGTGCAGTTCAACCATGTGTGACTTACCTGCCAGGTCTTCTTTAGAAGAAGCAATGCGAGGGGAACTGTTGCCAGGTTCAATCTTTAGAGAGAGCCTGTAACACCAATGTTTCCATTAGATAAAAGAGCTCAGTGCTGTTGTGTTTGTCAGTTAAAAGGTAGTTTCAGATTTTACTAAACACACTAAACATTACGCAACTGAGTAAGGCGATGTCACAACATCTGCTGACGAAGAAATTTTTTTAAATTAACATTGTGTTACATCTACATAGAAGCCGTCTCACTCACACTTTCTTTTATATCTCAAGTCTTAGGTCAAGCAGTTACGTGGCCCATAATACTCGCAAAATATCAATCACTTTCTTTGGTCTCTGTTTGCTACATCACCACAAATTTCTTACAGCATATGCAGTTTTACTGGGGCTGAGACAGACAGCATTAAGCAACATTTTTTTAAATGTAAAAATGAGGAAAGATAGATTTACTGCTGCCACTCCTCATTTTTTAACATAGTCTAAACACATACTTACTCTGGATAGCATTACCTTGGCCATCAGTAATATTGTTAGGAGTCTTAGACTAGTTTTTGACCAGGATATGTCCTGTACATATTAAACAAATATGTAGGACTGCCTTTTTTGATAAAGTATATAGTTAAGATTGGATCTGGTGACCCTGAATCCTCCCTTATTTATGCTGCTATAGGCCTAGACTGCTGGGGGCGTCCCATGATGCACTGTTTCTTGTTCACTCAGCTTTTTCACTCACTATGTGTTTATAGACAACTCAGTATTTAATCATTAGCTATTATTCATGTCTTTTTAATGAAAAACATAAGCCTTGTAATGCCCAAAAGGTTGAAGTCTTGTCTTTGTCTGCCAGTAACTGAAAGTTTCTTTTTAGACCAGTCTTATTTTGATCTGCCTTTTGCTGCTGGATTTAATATGCAGTATACAATACTATGCAGTATTGTAATTTCTTTGGAAATACGGATTAAAACTTTAATATTAAATTCATGCCATAAAATGCCATGCTAAGATGTAGGGAAGAGGACACAATCAGCCTTAGATTAGCCTCCTCAGAGATTGGACCTTAGCATTATTGAAACAGTTCCATTCAGCCAGCATCCAAAGAAGAGGTTTGGAATGTTCTTCAAAAGCCCAGACAACTATTCCTGAGGACTACTTAAATAAATTACAAAAAAGGTTGCCTAACAGAGTTAAAGCTGTTTTGAACAATAAAGATGGCAATACCAAATACTGACTTTAAAGTTCATGAGAAATATACAAACTGTTTTTGCGTTATATGCTGCATTTAAATGCATGTTCACATGTTTCCATTAATCAGTGCGCCTACTGAACACTTTCCTAGCATAACAAAGAAATGACTGGTGGATCACTGTATCTTTCACTGTGTCTCTCTACAACTACTAGCAGCAAACCTTTACAACACAACGATTACCAATTGTATTATGAAGGCTTTACATTTATTAACTTTTTTGAGAGCCAAGAAAAGACATGTCATGTGTTCCTGCCCAGTTTGCCACTAAACAACAGTCTATGACCTATGAGTCAACTTTATTGAATAAGATGCATCTTCTGAACGTGCAAGCTCATCCTACACAGGGTTGTTTTGGGTGTCTCAGTACTTGTTCAGGAAATCTCACCCAGGTGAATTTGTTTCCACCATGAACATCTTGAGAGTTTAAAAAGAAAGTTACTGGACTTTAAGTTTTTTTTGAAGATTTTTCACCTCACATTCAAGAGCCTTCTTCAGGTATTTATTTCTGAGTTGTCTCTTAGGAGGTAGTCACTAACCCACTATTAATCACATGCCTCATCAAATGAGCCAAGCTGGGGAAGGCGAGAGATGGGGTACACACAAGGCTAACACAGAGAGACAGAATACCATTCACATTCAACACGGACACCTATGGGCAATTTATAATCATCAATTAATATAACCACACAAACTGCATGTATTTGGACTATAGGAGGAAGCCAAGAGAACATGCACACCCCAGACAGAAAGGCCCTGGCCAGACGGTGGATTCAAAACCAGGGCTTTCTTGTTTGATGCGTCAGTGCTAACCACTGCCCCACTGTGCTGCACCAGCCCAATCTTGTTAGAAACAAAATTATTATACAAAATCAAAAACTACCATGGTCAAAATAGACCTCCTGATACTAATAGCGAATTGTCTATTTTGTTTTGCTGAAGTCATTTGTTATAGTTTTCAAGAAACCTCACATGTTTCCCAAGCAATCCCAGCTTGTTCTTCTTTGGTGTATCTCTGGATCTTGGGCTTCTGTTCACCCTACAGATTTCCAATGGGATTGAAGTCAAGGTTTTGTGCACACCAGTCAATAACATTCACTTTGGTGATGCAGTTATTTCTTTACCAGAAGCAACACATGTTTTGGGTTGTCATGTTGGGTTGTCAACCCAGACCCAGTTTTGCTGCGAATATTTGAGAGTTTCTTTCAGAATTGTCACATAGCCTTCTTTCTTCAAGATTCCTTCCACCTTGACACACTCACCTCTCTATAGTTCTCTCACACATGCACAACCTGCTAAAACTCAGAACAAAGAGTTGTAGCCATATTCATTAAGAGAAAGATAAACTTCACCATTCAATTTTATTTATATAGCATTGTTGCTGTCACAACAACAGCCGTCTCAAGGTCACCAAGCCGTCTCAATCATGTCTTTCACATCTCCAAACTATACAAAATGAAATGGCCAGACTATTAACACAAGTTCACATCACTCTCATTTTATGCTTTTTACATTGGCTCCCTATAGATTTTAGGATTAGTTTAAAAATACTAAACGACCAGACTCCAGATTATTTATCAGAGTTTCTAACAAAATAAACAGATACTTGCCATCTTCATTCCTAAGCTCTGAGTTTTTGTTAGTTGTTCCTCATCCACAACTAAAGACTATAAGGGAAAGAGCCTTTCAGTCTGTGGTACCAAGACAGTGGTACAGTCTACCACTACAGCTACATTTAGCTGATTCTGTGGACTCATTTTTAAAATTAGTTAAAATACTTTTTGCTTAAAAAACTTTTTTGTTGATGATTTCATTTTGTACTTACCTGTTTATTTTATTGTATATTTTTATTGGCTAATAATTGGCTTCTCATTTTCTTTTTTCCTTTTACTATTTTCTGTTGCACAGTGCTTTGTGACAGTGCTTGAAAAATTTACTGTGTTGGCTCTATCGTCCCAAATGATATCATATTTCATTTCATATTTAAAGCTTATATGACATATAATTTATGTCCAACTTGAAAAATTATGATGAAAAATGTGACTCTAAGAAACCAAGAAACAAGCAGAGCAACCTAGACTCTGTCAGATAAAGCCATCAATGTCTGCTGAATGAAAGGACACATTATTGAAAAAGATCCTTTCCATTTTGCTTCCTGTGTATTGACCGTCTTCAATTTTACACTTACACCCATGCTTCTATGTGCCTGCCATAATCGACTGATATCAAACAAATGTCAAATAATTAATTTCACAACCCCATGCCATTCACATTGAAAACACTTACTTGAAGTTATCGTCCTCTACAAACTTCTGGAGTTCCTCTATGTAGCGAACTGACAACAGATACTTCTGAACATGCGGCAGGGTCACCAAGTGATCTAATGGAAAAAAGAAAAAGCACATTACCTTCAACACAACTCTTGGTAGAGAATTAACTTTAAATAAAGTTACTTCTCTTGTCTATGTTCTCCTTCAGTACATCCATAAATTTCCTCAGTGGTCTTTCTCTTTTCCTCTTGACTGGTAGTTCCAGTTTTAGCATCCTTTATCCAATATATCCACTATTCCTCTTCTGCACCACCCAACCAATTTTAAGCCTTAGCTCTCTAACTTTTGGAACGGTCCCGAGTACGTTGGAGGTCAGAAATTCAGAGTTCCCAGTCAGAAAATGTTTGTGGAAAGCCTCCTTTCCCACTCAGAAACTCAGAGCAGAGTTAACAATCCAACATGGCAGTACTGAACATAAACAGTAGTAAAACAATAAACTATATAACTTTTTCAGTCATACTATTACCTGTATACCTCTCATCCACCCACGTGTAATCTGTCTTTCATTTCTCTTCTCTTATACTTTCACCTCTCTAGGCTCTCTACCATCCATCTGCTCCCTATTCTCACTTTAGATAACAATTTCGTCTGTAAATATCATAGTCAATAGAAACTCCTGCCTGACCTTATCTGCCAACCCGTTCACCACTACTGCAAACAAGAAGGGGCTTAGAGCTGATCCTTAATGCAATCCACCTTGTTTCCATCAATGACTCCTACTGCACACCTTATCACTGTCTGGCAGTCCTCATACATGTACTGCACCAGCCTTTCTCTGGATCCACAAAGACACAGTGCAACTTCTTTTGATCTTCACTATACTTCTCAACAGTATCAAAACAAACATCACAGCATGAAGCCATACTGCTGCTCACACCTCACACTTCCACCTTCTCAACATAAGCTACACGTGTCAGTACATTTACATTTCTATCTTTCATCACACTAATCTGCGCACACTCTTTTGAGCTCAATCTGTCTTTCTAACCAATTGTCTACATTCCATGTAGGTTATCCTTCCTTAGTGTCTAGCTATGCATGCAACTAATTATAAGCCTTTTCCTTTGCTTTTGCCACCACTATCTTGGCATTGCACCTGGACTCCTGTTAGTCCTGTATACTTTCTTCATCACCTTGACAGCAATTTTATCTTGGACTTGCATTTACACCTGTGTAAATGCACAGCAAAACATAGAAGTACATTTTTTATTTGGACAACAGTATTTTATATAACGCTAGCACTCAATAAAGCACAAGGATGACGGCAAAGCAATTACAGAATCAACCCACTGATTTGCCATCTATAGAAGACTAGGAACTTATTTTGCCAGTTTATTTTAAAATTATCTGAATTATATGTATTAATATAATAATTTTAAAAAATAATTTTTCATCATGTTTGTTAAATTTCACCGGTTTAGCACAGTGTGCGAGCAGGTGACCACATGCCACGTGGCCAAAGAGCAGTAGTCAGGATTTGAGTCTGACCCGTGGCCCTTTGCTGCATGTCTTCGCCTCTCACCTCCCTGCTTCCTGTCCTCTTCACTGTTATTATCCAATAAAGGCAAATTTATAAAATTTGAGTCTCTGTTCTTATACTTAAAATTAATTACTCTGCTTAAAATTGCTTACAGTACAATGCCTGTCTTCTTTCCTGTAAAAATACTCATGATTTCAAATCAATTACTTGTAATTACATTTTATTACACAGTAGTTACTTACCCCTAGTAGCTGAGTGTATTATAATGTTGCCCATTTTTTTGCAATGACATTTTAAAAATAACATTAAAACGTAGGTACAGCAAGTCAAGCTTATTTTTGGGAACAGAAATGATAAAACACAAAAGTGACTTCCCTGAAACAAAAGCTTTACAATGAATCACTCATTTATTCAATGATTCCCCTGCTTAGAGTTACAATTTGAGTTATTCTAACTTTTAGTCACTTGCAGATAGTGAAAGGTAAACATATTTAAACTAATTAAGATTTCCAGATTTTTTCAATAAAGCATTTAAAAGGCTACAGAATAGTAATAGAGGATTTATATTTATTGCAGAAATTCACCCCTACTTGCCTCTCCGTCTGGGGCAACATTTCATGCAGGTATCTTGAACATTTTTATTACTCAGCAGCTCCCCACACAAAGCACACTGGAAACACCACATGCTAGCCAAAACAATTAAGGACTTGAATAAACTTAATTTGACTGGCTGACACTTGAAAATTTTCCTGAACTCGTCAGTGAAAGTAACTTAAGCAAAGCAGAGCAATAAAGGCTCGGGTAACTAAGGCAGAGCCAAGCCATTAGAACTTTATACAAAAACCCAAACTTACATATAAAAGCTAAAAAGACCATATTTCTTTAGCATCCTGCAGTGGTGATCTACTTGGGTTATTATGAACACATACATATTTTGGCTTCATCCATATTAAAGATTTATGACATACAGGGCTGTGAAAAATGTTTAGTTTTTTTTTTCCATATTTGTCACATGTTTCAGATCAAACAATTTAAAAAAAATATTCAACAAACTTAAGCTTTGTAAATACAAAGTACTGTTTTAAAACTAAACGCTATTTTTTTTTTTTTTTATTAAGGAAAGGAATTACATTTTTACATTTTTACACTATACTGTTCCTACTGGATGATGTAATTGTGTCTTACCATAGTTACATGACATCTGCAGGTCTGAAATAACTCTCAGAAGATTGTTCATCTGATTTGTCCTCTGCTCTGTCTCTATGATGCTGTCTGATGCAGGATAAGCCGAGTCAATGTAGATAATGTCCAACAGGTAGATCCCTGTAGAAGGCACAAAAAAGCTAGTTAAACTCTTCTAACAACAGGAATAATGATGGGTTTGAAAGCATACCCAGTGATTTCAACAGAAGAATTTATTACTTCAATGAAAGCTTTAATGTGTGGAAGCATCAGTGTTTTCTGTATTTGGTTCTTTTTAGTCTTTCTCACAATGTCTCATAATGTCAGCGAGAGATATTGTGAGCGCTAGAGGAGCTGCCAGAAGATTTCCCCTGGAAGTCATTAACACAAATGTGTTGTATGGAAACACTGATAAACACTGTTAATCTTGTTCACTACAGATTCTAGTGAAAATGGGCATTAGGCTTTTATTGGTCATTGCAATGTTTTTACTCATTTATAAAGGATGTGGACATATTATTTTTCTGTACAACTGGAATACATGAATTATTTTGTGGATTTTGGTTATGAAATAGGGGATTTTGGTAGTTGCAAACCTCAGGAGAATAATATAATTACTAAAATTTAAGAAAAAGTGTAGTAAAAGCAATTTAAATAATCACATCAGCTCTGTCACAAATGATCTGGAAAACAGCTGCTGAGTCACCAACTTTCCACCAATTTATTTTAATTTCTCAAGTGTTACAAAATAGTGGGGTGGAAACATACCCTGAGCATGAACAGAAACTCCCTTATCCTGCAGTGTACTTTAGAAAAATAACTACGTATACAATAATGTAGAACATTTTCTGCACTTTATATTTAACTTTATATCCACATAATATGATCAAAAGGGTGTCTGATCCAAATTCATTCTGCAATGTCTCCAGACATCCAGAGAAAGTCACAAAGAACTATCTTCAATTAAAGAAGAAGAACAATAACTGCTGGTATAACCTTCATCCGAGAAAAACTGTGTACAAGTGTACACAGGAGTACTGGTGCTGTGTTAAAGTGCCTGCAATATTTGTGCAGCTTTGTGTTTGTATAATGTACAAAATGTATTCTGCAGACCAGGGACTAATAGATGGAAACTGTATAAAGATATTGTTCTATAAACAGTGAGATGCTTTTTGGTGAAGCGATTGTGGTGAAAATATCAAACACATTACCTTGTCAAAGAGGTATATGTTCAGTTATTTAGCTAATACTTCCTTCTGTAGCTGATAAAACCTGAGTTCAAAGACTGTATTAAGGTTACATCCATAGAGCATGCCAAACCACCACGGTAAACGGCAAAAAACATGTTTTTATTAAGTAAAAGCAACAGCATGGTGGCCTAGTGGTTGGAAATTTACCCCATGTAGATACCTTTGTTTCCCTCTCAATTATTATTCAGTGTACACAAAAAAAAATTGATAAATAGCCATGGCCACATTCCATTCCACTGTAGTGTCCTATACTCATGACCCAAGTGTTCCATACACAGTTACATAAATCAGTGTCAGCTGTTAGGCCACAAATATGGTTTGTTTTTCCAAAACATGCAAGCCAAGGTCTGCTTTAATTCAGTACAGAAGGAAGTGATAATGTGCTAAACTTCTATGCTAACTGCCAACCATACTAAATACAACAGTACTAAAGAAAGTTCACAGTAACATTTTATTATATGATCCTAATAAATGGTAAACTGGTTGTTGAATAAATTTTAGTGAGTATAGAAATCAGAGGCAATGTCATCGTCTAGCCCGTCAAATATTAGGAAGATTTGGGGGTTTAAATAGCTTCCTTCAAGTCTTGTATAATTAGGCAACAAACTTAGCACTGGTTTAAAAGACGTAAACAAAGAAAACCTTCCTCTACTTATTCAGAAAATTGAGAGCGCCTTACAAAGTTGGGCCAATTTAAGGCTCTCTCTGTTGGGTAAAATAAACAGCATAAGAATAATGCAGCTGGATAGTGTAGTGGTAAGACAACACACCTTTGGAGTGGGAGTCACAAGTTCAATTCCCACTTGGTATCCAGTAAGGATAAGATTTTTTTTCCACATCTTCGATTAAGAAGCTGCATAATGGAGAAAATGATACAGGAACTATTTCAGAGTAATTGGAATGCTAAGGTCAGGATATCTAGGCTTTATAGTACAATGAGACAACATCATCCGCAAAAATTTGAGGGTCTCAAGAGAGCTTGGGAAGTGAACCTACAAGGGGTGATAGCTATGGAGACAGAGAGAAATTGTAGGTATATGAGAGTCCAGACAAGATAAATGACATATAGGATCATTCATAGGAGGTACTGGCACTCCCCGTAAGATAGCAAAATTAAAACTGAGGGAATCAGACATGTGCTGGGGTGTGACAAGAGTAGAGACACACTAATACACATGCTATACGAATTAGAGATGGCACGATACCACTTTTTTATGTCCGATACCGATACCGATATCATAAATTTGGATATCTGCCGATACCGATATTAATCCGATATAGTGTGTTTTTTAATCAATAAAACTGTTTTTTTTTAATATCTTGCTGCATTTTGTATAAGTTCATACTCAAGTTTAAATAAACAACAACACTAAAGCTATTCTGTTATACCTGTATGTAAAAAATACACTGCACCCAAAATATTTCATAGTTCAGCAATACTGATCAATCTAATAAACTTAAACCTACTCCATCCTTACTATTCTGGTATTTTAAAAAGTACTTAGCAGAAATATTAAGCAACCTAACTAATAGGGTTGCAAACTCCCAGCAAAAAAAAAAAAGGGAACCACCCCCACCCTCCACCTCATGATGCTTAATCGACGTAATCAACTTTAATTTGATGCAGTGTGAAAAAAATGCACAGAAATAAATTATTTTTCAAGAATAATTAAATATATTCAACATCTTTCTTCTACAGAATTGCAGACTGCACAGATGGTACTTTCCCAAAGGAAAAAGTACTATAGCTTACTAGGGTATATTAGACTTAACAGTTACTATATACAGTAATGGACTTCTATACATTTTACATCAGATTAAAACTTTGGGTATAAGATTCAGATAATTATTTATTAAAAGCTAGACATTTTAAATGAGAATAAGAAAGATAAGTATGTCTTTGTGCCCCCTTTTCCCTGTTAATGCCCTATCGGCCCCCCTGGCTAAACTTTGCTAGATCCGCCCCTGCACAGTTACCAGCCGTCAGCTACGTAGAAAAGGATCCTGGTCTAGAAAGTAATATTAAATAAATTCTAACAACAGCTTATCAAGGTTAAACGTGCTGCTGTTGTTCAGCCGCTGGTTTCCTCTTTCTGGTGCAAAGTGGGCCAAAAACAAAGAAGAGAGACGGACTCACGACAGAAAAGCTGATCAGCTGATCATTAAGCAGTTTCATGATTGAAGTAGCAGCAAGAGAGGGAGAGAGAAGAGGCTCCATATATCGGTTGTTAAGCTTAACGTAGGTACGCTTTACAAACATTCAGAGATGAACTTACACACTTGCTTTACTTCTCTCTGGGATAACTTCCTCGGAGATGAAATGCTGGATTGCTAGCGAGGCTACAAATAAACACAGCCGCTCTATCACGTGAGCACACTGCTTCGACGTGCTACGGTTACAAGCCGAGTTACGTCGTGTCGCAAGTTTTGTGAGGTGCTTTTTTGATATTTAATGGATCGGATTACATTTTTTAATTTCTCGCCGATATCCGATCCAGTAATTTAGGTCAGTATCGGACCGATACCGATACGTAATATCGGATCGGTCCATCTCTAATACGAATACCAAAAGAAATAGAATCTATGGAAAAATAATTATTGTTTCTCAATGAAATACTCAGAATACAGCTATTACAGATCCCAGTACTCTAGATATTAGGTATAGTAACAGACGACCTGAAGTTACTATACCTTCCACCCCTGAAGTTATCGTAACTGATAGTCACATAATATCCCATAAAGTGATACAGGATATGATGTGATGCTGCTGAAAGAAAGGGGCGTTGCTGGCATGTGATGCCATGAAATGTTGATGCCTACTTTGTATATGAAAATATATTAATATACAGGGTGGGCCATCTATATGGATACACCGTAATAAAATGGGAATGGTTGGTGATATTAAAGTCCTGTTTGTGGCACATTAGTATATGTGAGGGGGCAAACTCCTCAAGATGGGTGGTGACCATGGTGGCCATTTAGAAGTCGGCCATCTTGGATACAACTTTTGTTTTTTCAATAGGAAGAGGGTCATGTGACACATCAAACTTATTGGTAATGTCACAAGAAAAACAATGGTGTGCTTGGGTTCAACGTAACTTTATTCTTTCATGAGATATTTACAAGTTTCTGACCACTTATAAAATGTGTTCAATGTGCTGCCCATTGTGTTGGATTGTCAATGCAACCCTCTTCTCCCACTCTTCACACACTGACAGCAACACCGCAGGAGAAATGCCAGCACAGGCATCCAGTATCTGTAGTTTCAGGTGCTGCACATCTCGTATCTTCACACCATAGACAATTGCCTTCAGATGACCCCAAAGATAAAAGTCTAAGGGGGTCAGATCGGGAGACCTTGGGGGCCATTCAACTGGCCCACGACGACCAATCCACTTTCCAGGAAACTGTTCATCTAGGAATGCTCGGACCTGGCACCCATAATGTGGTGGTGCACCATCTTGCTGGAAAAACTCAGGGAACATGCCAGCTTCAGTGCATAAAGAGGGAAACACATCATCATGTAGCAATTTCAAATATCCAGTGGCCTTGAGGTTTCCATTGATGAAGAATGGACCCACTATCGTTGTACCCCATATACCACACCAAACCATCACTTTTGTTGTTCCAACAGTCTTGGAGGGATCCATCCAATGTGGGTTAGTGTCAGACCAATAGCAGTGGTTATGTTTGTTAACTTCACCATTCACATAAAAGTTTGCCTCATCACTGAACAAAATCTTCTGCGTGAACTGAGGGTCCTGTTCCAATTTTTGTTTTACCCATTCTGCAAATTCTGTGCGCCGATCTGGGTCATCCTCGTTGAGATGCTGCAGTAGCTGGAGTTTGTAAGGGTGCCATTTGTGAGTAGCTAATATCTTGCGTCCACATTTTGGCAAATCCAACACTGAACCAGTTTCACGAAACTTAGCAAGCAGTTTGCTAACTGTAGCATGGGAGATGGGTGGTCTCGTAGGGTGTCTTGCATTGAAATCTGCTGCAATGACCTGGTTACTGCATTCACCAGATATCAACACAATTTCGATCCGCTCCTCACGTGTTAACCTCTTCGACATGTCAATGGCTGTGAACAAAGAGAAACTTGTAAATAACTCATGAAAGAATAAAGTTACGTTGAAACCAAGCACACCATTGTTTTTCTTGTGACATTACCAATAAGTTTGATGTGTCACATGGCCCTCTTCCTATTGAAAAAACAAAAGTTGTATCCAAGAAGGCCGACTTCTAAATGGCCACCATGGTCACCACCCATCTTGAGGAGTTTGCCCCCTCACATATACTAATGTGCCACAAACAGGACTTTAATATCACCAACCATTCCCATTTTATTATGGTGTATCCATATAAATGGCCCACCCTGTACATAAATATACCTTTGTTTTTTTCTTCTGTTATCAGCTCGTTGTTAGTTGAGTAGTTTGTAGTTTTTTCCTTTTTTTGTGTGCATCTATGTAAATATTGTTGCTATTATATGTCACCATCTTCTCAACTCCACATTTGCTCAACTAGTCTACATTGGAGAAGGTATTCAGCTGCATCCCTTTGTCCTGTAGGGGTGCTTTCAGAGTGTAGGGTAGTGGGCCTGTTGTTGCAGGCTACTAAAATGGATGAGGAAGAACCTTCATTATTAACAATTACACACCAAGTTGACAAGATGTGTGCACATGGAAGAGGATAATGGAATCTACTGGAAATACTGAGTAACACCTCAGGCAGTGTTTTAGCATTTTATCTCCTCATGTAATGACAAAGAAATTAATAGGATGAAGCCTCAGTACTGGCTCTGAATCCTTTGCACCTCATATCAGTGTTGGATGGAACAATCAAAAGTAGTAACTTCTTCAAGGACACTAAGAAGACAAATACAAGTCCAAACAAGAATATAATGGGTTAAAAACAATTCTCTGGGTCTCTATTTTTCTTAGTGCTACAGCCTAACCCCACTGAGATGCACTGGCTCTACATGATATCAGCTGTTCTGACAGTTCCACTGTTAATATTACAGCTGCACAAAACAACCAAAACGATTAACAAATATTTGCCTATGATGTCATACTGATAGATACATGAGTTTAATGCGTTTCAGCTGTGCTCAGTCTAAAAAAGCTGTGCAGCCTTGTTTCCTGTCTCACAGCAAAGCCTAGTCAAAGCATCCAGCACTCATTGGCGAATTCAAACACATTGAGTCAGTAGTTGGGCAGCTGCCACTCAGGATCTAATGCTACTGTTCATAACAGATGAAGCCAATTTAAATTCAAGAAGTTGTTTTTAATGATTACATTATTTTACTACATTTCTTTGTCATCTCCATATTTGTTACCTTTCTTCAAGATAAATGTAGTGTTAAAAGCAAAAATGTAAAATAATAATAGGAATAATATTGCTGTTGTACCATAATGCCTCTTAGGATCTTTGCTGTCATTCTCAAACAGGACTCCAACTCCACAATGAGAAATGTTACAGCTGAAGATGCAATTATGATACAAAGCCACTGAGAATGTCCCTGTAAAGATTTGGAAATAAACAAAAAGCACAATCAAAAGCTTCTAGATTTTCACCAAATTAAATAAAAACCATCTCAATCAGATGTCTATGAGGGAAAGATAAAAGTATGTCTTACAGCATGAGTTTGTGAGCATGTTGTGCAATTAAAAAAAAATCACTGAGTCACTGACTATTTGTTGAAAGTTTCTCACATGTTATGCAACCAGTAACTACTATGACAACATAACAAACTGTATCCAGACGCTTCCACCTCTCCTCCAGGCAAATTGTTTGAATGGACAGTCACTGCTTGGTTTTACAGATATCCCCCATTTAAAGACAGAAGGACAGAATACACTATTTTTGAAGGAGCTCTTCAAGGTTTACTATCATCTTACAACAAGAAGGTTTGGGGATCAAATTAATCAGCTGGCTGGACCCTCTGTGTTCTCCCTGTGCCTGCGAGGGCTTCTGCCCACAGTCCAAAGACATGCATGTTAAGTTGAATTGTTATTTGTGAATGATCTCCCAGTCAGATAGAATTCCACAATCACTGGAGAACAGTGGAAAAAGGGATGACAGCGGGGCTTGCTGAGGATAAGGAATTAAAGGGTTTTTGGAGCCTGTCTCGTGTCCCCATGATGTTTTTGCTGCAAAGGGGAGGGGAAGGAGGAGTCGCTATGCCTCACAGCTTAATTACTCCAAGCAACACTGTCTTCCTTCCATTACATATGAGACACAAAGTAGGAAGAGAAACAGATTTTGTCTGCAGAGCAGGCACGAACTTTGAGTTTGAGACTCATCCCTTCACTGCAACACATGAAATTAGAAAGGAAGGCTTTGTTGCCGCTGTACAGATCATCACATCACCACAAGTGGACCACTGTCTTTGTGAACTTTAAATCTGATTCTGACAGAAGGTAAGAAATGATATGACGAACTTCTACTGACTAACAGAGGAAACGTGAATGACTTCTGAGGACCTGGAGTCAAATCTTAAACAAAAGCAAGAGAGAAAGAGACATAAACAAGTGGAAGTAAGTCAGGAAATTCTCTCAATTTTCATTTTATATGCAACACACACTGAATAAGTGGCTCAACCTTATTTTACACTTAACACAGAGTTTATTTTCCCTCCTGCCTTTTTATTAACTATATGTATGTTAAAGTTATTTCCTGCTTTATTTAAAAATAATGCATTACTTCAACTCTAATACATCTCTAAAAAGTAGAGATGTTACACAGTTCATGACATTACTTTGCATTACTCTATAATGTTTGTTTGAAATGCTTTGTCACATAACTGCTAGTTCACATTCCATATACTCCTGAGAACTGAGGACAAAAAACTTTCAGTTTAACTGTTTTTGTGATTTGTGCGTCCACTACAGAGGACATAAAAGAATATGCTGGGTCTCAGGCGCATATGATCACATGTGGAAAAATATTTAATAAAGATTTGCTTTGCAGAAAGTGTATGCAATCAATTCACATTGTGGTTCAGGGAGCCAGGAAGTCATTCAGCTTTTATACTAAAGAATTATCTTGAACCTCAAGCATTTAACTCAGACTTTCAATCCATGAACTGCCTTTAAAAATGTTTGTGTTAAAAATTATAAGAAGCACTCCAAGAGCCAAGGCAATTCATTCTCTGGGCAGGTTTTTACTTATAATAGTATTAAATTATTTATTACTATTAAATTATTGTTAATATTTAGTTTATTTTATTTCTTTTTAACACAATTTGAGGCGTTTAAGATGTTGCAGTAAATACAAGTTCAAAATGCACTTTTGCTATTTGTCCTGTTTAAACCGACTTTAATACACTTGACATCATTTTGAGTACTTTTTTTCATTTTTATGTGAATAAAGTACAGGTGCAGAATTCATTTCATTGTTCAGTAAAATTTGCTTAGTGTTAAATTTCAAGTGAAAAAGTTTTTCCTCATGAGTGCCTTAAACAATACTGATAATATGTGACAAGCTGTGCAAGCTATAGGCTGTAGCTTCACACTGGTTGGCTGAATCCCCAAGGTTTTGAATGCCTTTAACTATCCTGATAATGTCTATTTGTGACGTCTATAAGGGTATAATGTTTATGACAATGACTTGTAAATAACTGGAAACAAATAACTTTAGCTTATCATATATACACTACAGTATAATTAACTAATTTATATTAAACTAACTGGGCAGCTCATTTTCTTGCTCCTGACAATACTTGCTTTAAAGATATAACATACTTTGAGGTCAAAAAGAAAGGCACATGTGAAATACAAAGCTCAAATGTAAAGCTTCATTGGAATGCAAACTGTAATGTGATATTTAAGATCCTATTTTAACAAATTTATTTCTAAACACATATATTACAGCTGAATGATTCTGATGTCTAACACACTTAAGTGTGTTCAAACATGTCAGTTGACACCATTTGTGGATTTGCATGACAGACTCAGATAAGTGTCTGCTTCTGTATACATCAGCTTCTCAGTCACAATAAGTTACAATTTACAACTAGTTCTTTTATAAGTTGTGTGTTTAGTGCAGACAACATTAGTCCAACTCTGGTTAGGTGTTTTCCATGATTAAACGACTCACAGGTCAGTGTTAAGCGGCCTAAAAAACACAATAAAACAAAACAAAATAACCCCATCTCTTAAAATGGTCAGGTACAAGTACTGGGTTGAATGACAGAGGAAGCTGCCTCGCAAAAGACTCCAAAAGAGTTTTTATATTATGCTTGTAGCCAGACAATGGACAGAGTGCAAAAACTATACGGCAATAAATTTATGACCACTCACATGTTGAACTTACTTGAGGTCAACTTGGCCAAGTAACAGTAGTTATGGCCTCTGTTGTATGGGGAAAAAACAGCTCACCAACTGTGTCTGAACTGACCTGGCTGAGGCTAGACATTTAAAAAAAAGAAAAATGAAAAAGATAGATGATGTAGTAACTACCATATCCTAAAGCCCAAGATAACATGGTCTTGTGTAACTGTCAGGGGAGGCTCCGCTTTTCATGTTGTGTTATTGAACATTCCAAAGCTGTGACAGTATTTTTCATCACAAAAAGCAAGAGAAACAAGAAAATACAATATTCTATTATATGAGGTTGGAGCCTAGACTGGATACAGGGAACATCTTTCACTAAACTACTAAAGTGTAACTGGTCAAATATTGTTAAAATGAGCAGCAATGTTTTCACTATTTCATAATAAGGCAAAAAGGCAACTTTGAGCCATACATAATATTTAGTGAATATCTTTTGTTCATACCGTAGACCATGAAATATGTACATGCAAAAACAGCAGGCAGTGACTGAAGCTGGTTGTTGTTCTGGCAAACTTACCATCTAAATACTGATTCTCTGTCATCCTTATAAACCTGTTCTTTCCTCTCTGATTTTACCCTAGCGTAGACTGGCTGCAAAAGACTTGCTGTGTAATTAAGTAGATATTAGTTGATTTGCAAGTTACCGGCCGTAGTTAAGCCACTACCTTTGTTTTATTTTGAAAATTCTTCAAAGACTAGTTGTAAAACAGCTAACTCATCATCTTCAGAGAGAAAAGGTTTATTTGAAGATTTTAAGTCAGGTTTCAGAACCCATCACAGTACAGAAATGGTGGTAGTGAAGGCTACAAATTATCTTCTTTTGGCCTCTGACAGTGAACTCATCTCTGTGCTTGTCCTGCTAGACTATAATGCTGACTATATATTTTATTACAGGGATAAGAGCATGCTGTAGGTATTAAAAGTATTGCGCTGTAATGGGTTGAACTACATGTATCTAACAGACTTCAGTGTGGTTATGTAAATGGGAAGTCTTCTTCACACATAAAGGTTAACTATGGAGTTCCACAGGGTTCTGTGCTAGGGTCAGTTGTGTTTATATTACATACACTTCCCCTAAGCACTACAAATAGAAGGCATAATATACATTTTCACTACTATGCAGATGACTACCAGATTTTTCTATCCATGAAGCCAAATAAAATACACCAATTTTGCAGGAATGTCTTAACAACATAACGACCTGGATGACCTCTAATTTTATGCTTAAAATAATAGATAAAACTCATGTTATTGAACTCAGCCCTAAAGATCTTAGAAATATGGTATCTAACTCTGGATGGCATTACCTTGCTTACATTATAGGCAGCCACTTTCTGGGACAGAGCTGTGAAAAAACATACACTGCCTGTATGTATATACATATGAGCTTCTGAGCACACAGAGGTGATGATAAAGTAATTGCCTAAAAATGCTTTTAGGCAATTTTTAGGCAATTGCCTTCTCTCATCAATTATTGACCTGGTGGTCAATAATTGATGAGAGAAAACAGACCCTTGCTAAGCATCTCTGCTTCATCTCTTTCAGAAATTGTCGTGGTCTGGGAGCAGCTGAACTGTGCTATGATTCTCCCTGTGGTGGTAATGGTGAGTCTCCTGTTGCTCTCTGGACCAGAGTCAGGTCTCCAAGAAGACACTCTAGAAATTGACAACAGCAATGACATCCTAGAGAGAGAATTTATCTACGTACCAAAACGTCAAAAAAGGGCTGTTGCTGACTACAGTGCCTACCAAACAGACAAATGTTCTTATACCTTCATTGTCCCTCAGCAGAAAAACAACGGGGCAATATGTGTGAACTCCAAGGAGCCAGAGACCTTGCTGCAAAACCGTATTAATAAGCAGGAACTGGAGCTGCTCAACAGTGAGTTGCAAAAGCAGCGAAAGCAGATTGAGGCACTGCAACTGCTGATAGAGCTTGATGGGGGTGTGATTAATGAAGTCAAGCTATTGCGTAAAGAGAGCCGCAACATGAACTCCAGAGTTACTCAGCTCTACATGCAGCTGCTGCATGAGATTATCCGCAAACGAGACAATGCTCTGGAGGTGTCACAGCTGGAGACCCGTGTGCTCAACCACACAAATGAGATGGGGAGGCTAGCTGGACGGTACCGAGACCTGGATCATAAGTACCAGCATCTATCAGCCCTCGCAAGCAGCCAGAGTGCTCTCCTGGAGCAGCTTGAAGAGCAGTGTAAGCACGTAGGATACTTTTACAGAAAGGTTCAAGAGCCCAGCCGTCGTCTCCAGTCACAACCTCCTGCAATCTCCCAGCCTCCTTTACAAACACCTGAATTGTCTCCTGGTGGCTACAGACCTTTCCATCCACCCACTTACACTCGTTACACCAACTACCCCATGAATAATGAGATCCAAAATGACCAGAAAGCCAGAGCACTGCCCACAATGCCAGGCGCAACATCCAGCTTCACAAATGAGCCCTCTGGTAAGTACTGGTAAGAAATGTTTGTATCTTCCTTTGTGGTCTCTAACTGAACAAATATTTGCAGTCCTGCATTCACTGAGAATATACCAACAGAGACATATTTATTGAATAACTGAATTTTCTTTTAACAAAAATGTCAGATAGTTTAGGTTACTATAGGGTAATTTCATCTTATATTAGCCAATTTGTAGAACATCTTCTGTTCGAATGATATGCATAAAGGTTTTATGGTAGAACATTTGAACATATATAATGGTTGCTATTAAATTTTAGCATCATATAACACAGATATATATTTTTTGAAAAATGGTCTGTCAATCCCCACTTTTGAACTTTTTTTTGCAGTCTGAGGGAATGTTTGATAATAAATAACTCAAATTCTATTAAAGGTGAAAGTCAGGTCATCAATATGAATTCAATGTAATTCAATACAATTTTATTTATATAATGCAGAACTGCAATAGCAGTTGTCTCAAGATGCTTTATACTGTAAGGCAAAAACCCTACAATATTACAATCTGTAACCCAAATCAGAATCTGTAATTTAAGACATCAAAAAATGTCTGGATATTGGGTAGTTAAAATGTGAAAAAAAAAAAGCTGAGCATGCCTGCAACTTTCATGCTGGGTTGAGCAAAAATATCATTAGATAGTATATTCGAAATAGAACAACATACTTGAGTTTATTCTTAGTCACAACAAAAAGGAAATGCAATTTTTATTCAAATCTCATGCTGGATTGTGCAAATATCTCAAACTGTACCAACATCATTACTAGCTCAGGTCGCTCAGAGCAGGTCACCTACAAACTGGAAGGTTGGTGGTTTGATCCCAGTCTGCTCCGGTCTGCATGCCAAATATCCTTGGGCAAGATGCTAACCCCATGTTGCTCTCCAATGAGGAGTGTAAATGTTAGAAACAGTACAGAGAAAAGAGCTTGTGTGAATGGATGAACGAGGGAAGTTGTGTAAACGGCTTTGAGTGCTCAGAGTAGAAAAGCGCTTTATAAGAACCAGTCCATTTACCATCAAAAATATAATTACCTATACAGCAATCACTTTATAAACTGTATAAAATGTACTATATAAACCTACAAATGTATGTATTTGAAGATGGTGGAGGAGAAAACATTCTAAAAAAAATTTATGATTTGACATTAGTGTTATAATCATTTCTAGCAAAACTATCAAACTCCAATGTTTTGTTCCATTTGGAAAGGACAACCTTTTATATTTTTGTGGTACAACTACTCATATTATCTCAATCCAGCATTAAAGCTGAATCAAAATGGCATTTTTGTCATTTTGGGGACCACAGATTTCATGTTAAAAAGCATTCTACATGATTGTTTTACAGTATTGTGCAATTTAATTATTTATCATTCAGAAATCCTAAATAGAAATCTTCCTCACACCTCCCCTGTATAAACAAACCCATCATTTCATGAACAGTGTGATAGTGACCTTTGCTTTCTGTAATGTTAAAAGCACTCACATCATCCTAAGATAAAGCACAGAGACTCTGGACTTTTACATAATGATATTATGTTGAACTTTCCACAGGACTGAATATTTAAAATATATATTATTCTTTCTGCTTACTCTGGTATGAATGACTGAATATCTTTTAGTAAATAACATACTATTAGCAAAACGCAGTGTGAAAGAATTCTAGATTAAAATTTTTAGTTCAACATACAAGTGAAGATGTTTGACCTTCATCAGGTTTTAGTTAATGCTATCAGAGAAAATATCATGGTCTTTTCATGCAGCTAACTACATTCAGTGTTAAAAGCAGAAGTTGTGCAGGTCTGAGATCAGCACCACCTTAAACACCAAAATGAGTTACTGTTTATGCTCTTATATAGTGACACCAGTTACATGGATCATGAATCCCTTTGACTTTTTGCCTTTAACTTTATCAATAATACAGCTGCAGTTTTCACTGACAGTGTATCATAAGGTACTTTAGCCTTTGTACTTTTTTCATCAGTTAATTTTGTCACTGGGTGGTGCTGAGGTCTGAATCTGAGGGCAGCTCCTGTAATCACAAAGAGAACAGAATCATCACACACTGTGAAATTTGAAGTTTATCCCTCAAATATTAAATAAAACAAAGCCTTATATCCAGATTATCCAGTATCATTTTTACCTTTAAGTTGTTTGTGCTTTTTAAAAGGAGATCTGCAAAGATGAGATGAGCAGGTTTCCAGTCCTGGTCACCTGCAAGAAAATAGAGAAACATATAGAGGTATGCAGTTTCTGAGCTGCTGCCTGAGCACTGGACAACATATATTAACGCTCTCTATATTATTTCTCTCAAAGGATGTAAGATGTACAATTCAGGATTAATTCAGATAATTTTTTAACCTCAATATTTGAAACAAACGCTGTAAAAAAAAAAAAAAAATCTATAAATAAATATATAGAGTTGTGCTGAAAAATTAGCTTTTTAAAAAATGTGGTGTTCCTGTTCTGTTTCTCATATAAACCGTTTCAGTGCCTCATCTTCAGCTACTGGTCTGAACATCCTTCAATTCAGTGTGAACCTTCAGGTTCAGAGGGTAAATTCATTCGTGTGCACAGATTTAGCTACTAAACATGGCTTTCCCCAACAGCTGATTGCTCATCTTAGCTAGCTAGCTAAGGACATTGATTACAGATTAGCTTACAAACACATTTAACTTACTGAAAAAGTGCGCCAGGGCCTTGGGTCCTTCTCTTAGTTAGTCCAGGTTATTCCAGAACACCTCACGACGTCAGTTTAAAATATTCACTTGTGGTTATGGAAAATCAACACTGAACCTCCTCACAGCATTCCCGTCTATCTGCCATTCCCAAACAGAGATACGCAAGTTTCTCCAAGAAAGCAGCTACCATCAAAGCTATCATGATGATGTTGCACCCCAAATTCACATCATGTAGTTGGTAATTAGAATAGAACTTATGAGAAAAAAACGCTTGAATACAAATCGGTGATGAAGACTACTAATAATGGCAGAACGCATCTTTGGGAAAAAAACTTTTTTTTTAAAATTTGACCCCCAGTCCCATCCACTAATATGGAGGCGGTGGGGTTTATGACCTATACTGCAGGCAGACCAGGGGATAACAGACAAATTTTGGCTTCATTGTTGGGGAGATGCTAGGTTGTTCACATTTTCTACGGTCAATGGTTTATATACAAGTTACGACGCTGTGTAAAATGTAAAGAAAAAAATGTAATGTGTGTAATATGACTTCTTCTTTTAATACTCTCTAAGTGTATGGGAACTAAAGAAACCAGTTGCTGTAATTTTAAAGAAGAATGTCTCCCATTCTCACTTAATGTAGGACTTCATTTCATAACATGCTAAATGTTTTTAGTGGGTGACAGGTCTAAACTGCATTTGACTGAGCAAATCTTACCTCTTATTGATTTTCAGATACAGCCACCCTACTCTACTCAGTGTTTATTCCTAACTGACAATTTTTGCAGTTATTTTCCCCTCTCTTCTTTTGCCCCCAATGGGTGGCAGGAGTTGCCCTACCTAAAGTGAGTTCTGTTGGAGGGTGAATCCTGTGTAAAAGTAAGGGTTTTTCTCTGGCCATCACCAGTAGGCGGTAGGTGAAGTGTCTTGCCCAAGGACACAACAACCAAGACAGACAGAGCTGGGGATCGAACCGGCAACCTTCCGGTTACAACTTGAGCTTCCCAACCCCCTGAACCACGGTCACCACAGGTTCTCCGGCTTCAGCCCACAGTCCAAAGACATGTAGTTAGTGGGGTTAGGTTAATTGATAATTGTAAATTGACCATAGTTGTGAATGTAAATACTTGTCTATGGCTGTGTCCCAATTCAGGGTATGCACGCTTGAAGTACGCATTTCAAGTGCGAATACGTCACCGCCACGCGACGACGGCTGTCCCAATTCAAAGTGTA